>NC_088220.1:91491370-91791370 GCF_036934945.1 Oncorhynchus masou masou | reverse complement strand
GCTGTTTGGGGTTTTAGCCTGGGTTTCTGCTGTTTGGGGTTTTAGGCTGGGTTTCTGCTGTTTGTGGTTTCATATTGGGTTTCTGCTGTTTGAGATTTTAGGCTGGTTTTCTGCTGTTTAGGGTTTTAGGCTGTGTTTCTGCTGTTTAGGGTTTTAGGCTGGGTTTCTGCTGTTTAGGTTTTAGGCTGTGTTTCAGCTGTTTGGGGTTTTAGCCTGGGTTTCTGCTGTTTGGGGTTTTAGGCTGGGTTTCTGCTGTTTGTGGTTTCATATTGGGTTTCTGCTGTTTGAGATTTTAGTCTGGTTTTCTGCTGTTTAGGGTTTTAGGCTGGGTTTCTGCTGTTTAGGTTTTAGGCTGTGTTTCTGCTGTTTAGGGTTTTAGGCTGGGTATCTGCTGTTTAGGGGTTTAGGCTGGGTTTCTGATCTTTAGGTTGTAGGGTGGGTTTCTGCTGTTTAGGTTTTAGGCTGGGTTTCAGCTGTTTGGGGTTTTAGGCTGGGTTTCAGTTGTTTGGGGGTTTAGCCTGGGTTTCTGCTGTTTGGGGTTTTAGGCTGGGTTTCTGCTGTTTGTGGTTTCAGATTGGGTTTCTGCTGTTTGAGATTTTAGGCTGGGTTTCTGCTGTTTAGGTTTTAGTCTGTGTTTCTGCTGTATAGGGTTTTAGGCTAGGTTTCTGCTGTTTAGGGTTTTTTGGCTGGGTTTCTGCTGTTTAGGTTTTAGACTGGGTTTCAGCTGTTTGGGTTTTTAGGCTGGCATTTCAGCTGTTTAGGTTTTAGGCTGGGTTTCTGATCTTTAGGTTTTAGGCTGTGTTTCTGCTGTTTAGGGTTTTAGGCTGTGTTTCTGCTGTTTAGGTTTTAGGCTGGGTTTCTGCTGTTTAGGTTTTAGGCTGGGTTTCTGCTGTTTAGGTTTTAGGCTGTGTTTCTGCTGTTTAGGGTTTTAGGCTGGGTTTCTGCTGTTTAGGTTTTAGGCTGTGTTTCAGCTGTTTGGGGTTTTAGCCTGGGTTTCTGCTGTTTGGGGTTTTAGGCTGGGTTTCTGCTGTTTGTGGTTTCATATTGGGTTTCTGCTGTTTGAGATTTTAGGCTGGTTTTCTGCTGTTTAGGGTTTTAGGCTGGGTTTCTGCTGTTTAGGGTTTTAGACTGGGTTTCAGCTGTTTGGGTTTTTAGGCTGGCATTTCAGCTGTTTAGGTTTTAGGCTGGGTTTCTGATCTTTAGGTTTTAGGCTGTGTTTCTGCTGTTTAGGGTTTTAGGCTGTGTTTCTGCTGTTTAGGTTTTAGGCTGGGTTTCTGCTGTTTAGGTTTTAGGCTGTGTTTCTGCTGTTTAGGGTTTTAGGCTGGGTTTCTGCTGTTTAGGGTTTTAGGCTGGGTTTCTGCTGTTTAGGTTTTAGGCTGTGTTTCAGCTGTTTGGGGTTTTAGCCTGGGTTTCTGCTGTTTGCGGTTTTAGGCTGGTTTTCTGCTGATTAGGGTTTTAGGCTGGGTTTCTGCTGTTTAGGTTTTAGACTGGGTTTCAGCTGTTTGGGTTTTTAGGCTGGCATTTCAGCTGTTTAGGTTTTAGGCTGGGTTTCTGATCTTTAGGTTTTAGGCTGTGTTTCTGCTGTTTAGGGTTTTAGGCTGTGTTTCTGCTGTTTAGGGTTTTAGGCTGGGTTTCTGCTGTTTAGGGTATTAGGCTGGGTTTCTGCTGTTTAGGGTATTAGGCTGGGTTTCTGCTGTTTAGGTTTTAGGCTGGGTTTCTGGTGTTTAGGTTTTAGGCTGGGTTTCTGATCTTTAGGTTGTAGGGTGGGTTTCTGCTGTTTAGGGTTTTAGGCTGGGTTTCTGCTGTTTGGGGTTTTAGGCTGTGTTTCTGCTGTTTGGGGTTTTAGGTTGGGTTCTGCTGTTTGGGGTTTTAGGCTGGGTTTCTGCTGTTTGGGGTTTTAGGCTGGGTTTCTGCTGTTTAGGGTTTAGGCTGGGTTTCTGCTGTTTAGGTTTTCGGTTGGGTTTCTGCTGTTTGGGGTTTTAGGCTGGGTTTCTGCTGTTTAGGTTTTAGGCTGGGTTTCTGATCTTTAGGTTTTAGGCTGTGTTTCTGCTGTTTAGGTTTTAGGCTGGGTTTCTGATCTTTAGGTTTTAGGCTGGGTTTCTGCTGTTTAGGGTTTTAGGCTGGGTTTCTTATGTTTAGGGTTTTAGGCTGGGTTTCTGCTGTTTAGGGTTTAGGCTGGGTTTCTGCTGTTTAGGTTTTAGGCTGGGTTTCTGCTGTTTGGGGTTTTAGGCTGGGTTTCTGCTGTTTGGGGTTTTAGGCTGGGTTTCTGCTGTTTAGGTTTTAGGCTGGGGTTCAGCTGTTTGGGGTTTTAGGCTGGGTTTCTGCTGTTTGGGATTTTAGGCTGGGTTTCTGCTGTTTGAGATTTTAGGCTGTGTTTCTGCTGTTTGGGATTTTAGGCTGGGTTTCTGCTGTTTGGGGTTTTAGGCTGGGTTTCTGCTGTTTGGGGTTTTAGGCTGGGTTTCTGCTGTTTAGGGTTTTAGGCTGGGTTTCTGCTGTTTAGGTTTTAGGCTGGGTTTCTGCTGTTTGGGGTTTTAGCCTGGGTTTCAGCTGTTTGGGGTTTTAGGCTGGGTTTCTGCTGTTTAGGTTTTAGGCTGGGTTTCAGTTGTTTGGGGTTTTAGCCTGGGTTTCAGCTGTTTGGGGTTTTAGGCTGGGTTTCTGCTGTTTGTGGTTTCAGATTGGGTTTCTGCTGTTTGAGATTTTAGGCTGGGTTTCTGCTGTTTAGGTTTTAGTCTGTGTTTCTGCTGTATAGGGTTTTAGGCTGGGTTTCTGCTGTTTAGGGTTTTAGGCTGGGTTTCTGCTGTTTAGGTTTTTAGGCTGGGTTTCTGCTGTTTAGGTTTTAGTCTGTGTTTCTGCTGTATAGGGTTTTAGGCTGGGTTTCTGCTGTTTAGGGTTTTAGGCTGGGTTTCTGCTGTTTAGGGTTTTTTGGCTGGGTTTCTGCTGTTTAGGTTTTAGACTGGGTTTCAGCTGTTTAGGTTTTAGGCTGGGTTTCTGATCTTTAGGTTTTAGGCTGTGTTTCTGCTGTTTAGGGTTTTAGGCTGTGTTTCTGCTGTTTAGGTTTTAGGCTGGGTTTCTGCTGTTTAGGTTTTAGGCTGTGTTTCAGCTGTTTGGGGTTTTAGCCTGGGTTTCTGCTGTTTGGGGTTTTAGGCTGGGTTTCTGCTGTTTGTGGTTTCATATTGGGTTTCTGCTGTTTAGGTTTTAGGCTGTGTTTCTGCTGTTTAGGGTTTTAGGCTGGGTTTCTGCTGTTTAGGGTTTTAGGCTGGGTTTCTGCTGTTTAGGTTTTAGGCTGTGTTTCAGCTGTTTGGGGTTTTAGCCTGGGTTTCTGCTGTTTGGGGTTTTAGGCTGGTTTTCTGCTGTTTAGGGTTTTAGGCTGGGTTTCTGCTGTTTAGGTTTTAGACTGGGTTTCAGCTGTTTGGGTTTTTAGGCTGGCATTTCAGCTGTTTAGGTTTTAGGCTGGGTTTCTGATCTTTAGGTTTTAGGCTGTGTTTCTGCTGTTTAGGGTTTTAGGCTGTGTTTCTGCTGTTTAGGGTTTTAGGCTGGGTATCTGCTGTTTAGGGTTTTAGGCTGGGTTTCTGATCTTTAGGTTGTAGGGTGGGTTTCTGCTGTTTAGGGTTTTAGGCTGGGTTTCTGCTGTTTGGGGTTTTAGGCTGGGTTTCTGCTGTTTAGGTTTTAGGCTGGGTTTCTGCTGTTTGGGGTTTTAGGCTGGGTTTCTTCTGTTTAGGGTTTTAGGCTGGGTTTCTGCTGTTTAGGGTTTTAGGCTGGGTTTCTGCTGTTTGGGGTTTTAGGCTGGGTTTCTTCTGTTTAGGGTTTTAGGCTGGGTTTCTGCTGTTTAGGTTTTAGGCTGGGTTTCTGGTGTTTAGGTTTTAGGCTGGGTTTCTGCTGTTTAGGGTTTTAGGCTGGGTTTCTGCTGTTTGGGGTTTTAGGCTGTGTTTCTGCTGTTTAGGGTTTTAGGCTGTGTTTCTGCTGTTTAGGTTTTAGGCTGGGTTTCTGCTGTTTAGGTTTTAGGCTGGGTTTCTGCTGTTTAGGTTTTAGGCTGTGTTTCTGCTGTTTAGGGTTTTAGGCTGGGTTTCTGCTGTTTAGGTTTTAGGCTGTGTTTCAGCTGTTTGGGGTTTTAGCCTGGGTTTCTGCTGTTTGGGGTTTTAGGCTGGGTTTCTGCTGTTTGTGGTTTCATATTGGGTTTCTGCTGTTTGAGATTTTAGGCTGGGTTTCTGCTGTTTAGGTTTTAGGCTGTGTTTCTGCTGTTTAGGGTTTTAGGCTGGGTTTCTGCTGTTTAGGTTTTAGGCTGTGTTTCAGCTGTTTGGGGTTTTAGCCTGGGTTTCTGCTGTTTGGGGTTTTAGGCTGGGTTTCTGCTGTTTGTGGTTTCATATTGGGTTTCTGCTGTTTGAGATTTTAGTCTGGTTTTCTGCTGTTTGAGATTTTAGGCTGGGTTTCTGCTGTTTAGGTTTTAGGCTGTGTTTCTGCTGTTTAGGGTTTTAGGCTGGGTATCTGCTGTTTAGGGTTTTAGGCTGGGTTTCTGATCTTTAGGTTGTAGGGTGGGTTTCTGCTGTTTAGGTTTTAGGCTGGGTTTCAGCTGTTTTTGGGGTTTTAGGCTGGGTTTCAGTTGTTTGGGGGTTTAGCCTGGGTTTCTGCTGTTTGGGGTTTTAGGCTGGGTTTCTGCTGTTTGTGGTTTCAGATTGGGTTTCTGCTGTTTGAGATTTTAGGCTGGGTTTCTGCTGTTTAGGTTTTAGTCTGTGTTTCTGCTGTATAGGGTTTTAGGCTAGGTTTCTGCTGTTTAGGGTTTTTTGGCTGGGTTTCTGCTGTTTAGGTTTTAGACTGGGTTTCAGCTGTTTGGGTTTTTAGGCTGGCATTTCAGCTGTTTAGGTTTTAGGCTGGGTTTCTGATCTTTAGGTTTTAGGCTGTGTTTCTGCTGTTTAGGGTTTTAGGCTGTGTTTCTGCTGTTTAGGTTTTAGGCTGGGTTTCTGCTGTTTAGGTTTTAGGCTGGGTTTCTGCTGTTTAGGTTTTAGGCTGTGTTTCTGCTGTTTAGGGTTTTAGGCTGGGTTTCTGCTGTTTAGGTTTTAGGCTGTGTTTCAGCTGTTTGGGGTTTTAGCCTGGGTTTCTGCTGTTTGGGGTTTTAGGCTGGGTTTCTGCTGTTTGTGGTTTCATATTGGGTTTCTGCTGTTTGAGATTTTAGGCTGGTTTTCTGCTGTTTAGGGTTTTAGGCTGGGTTTCTGCTGTTTAGGTTTTAGACTGGGTTTCAGCTGTTTGGGGTTTTAGGCTGGCATTTCAGCTGTTTAGGTTTTAGGCTGGGTTTCTGATCTTTAGGTTTTAGGCTGTGTTTCTGCTGTTTAGGGTTTTAGGCTGTGTTTCTGCTGTTTAGGTTTTAGGCTGGGTTTCTGCTGTTTAGGTTTTAGGCTGTGTTTCTGCTGTTTAGGGTTTTAGGCTGGGTTTCTGCTGTTTAGGGTTTTAGGCTGGGTTTCTGCTGTTTAGGTTTTAGGCTGTGTTTCAGCTGTTTGGGGTTTTAGCCTGGGTTTCTGCTGTTTGGGGTTTTAGGCTGGTTTTCTGCTGTTTAGGGTTTTAGGCTGGGTTTCTGCTGTTTAGGTTTTAGACTGGGTTTCAGCTGTTTGGGTTTTTAGGCTGGCATTTCAGCTGTTTAGGTTTTAGGCTGGGTTTCTGATCTTTAGGTTTTAGGCTGTGTTTCTGCTGTTTAGGGTTTTAGGCTGTGTTTCTGCTGTTTAGGGTTTTAGGCTGGGTTTCTGCTGTTTAGGGTATTAGGCTGGGTTTCTGCTGTTTAGGGTATTAGGCTGGGTTTCTGCTGTTTAGGTTTTAGGCTGGGTTTCTGGTGTTTAGGTTTTAGGCTGGGTTTCTGATCTTTAGGTTGTAGGGTGGGTTTCTGCTGTTTAGGGTTTTAGGCTGGGTTTCTGCTGTTTGGGGTTTTAGGCTGTGTTTCTGCTGTTTGGGGTTTTAGGTTGGGTTCTGCTGTTTGGGGTTTTAGGCTGGGTTTCTGCTGTTTGGGGTTTTAGGCTGGGTTTCTGCTGTTTAGGGTTTAGGCTGGGTTTCTGCTGTTTAGGTTTTCGGTTGGGTTTCTGCTGTTTGGGGTTTTAGGCTGGGTTTCTGCTGTTTAGGTTTTAGGCTGGGTTTCTGATCTTTAGGTTTTAGGCTGTGTTTCTGCTGTTTAGGTTTTAGGCTGGGTTTCTGATCTTTAGGTTTTAGGCTGGGTTTCTGCTGTTTAGGGTTTTAGGCTGGGTTTCTGCTGTTTAGGGTTTAGGCTGGGTTTCTGCTGTTTAGGGTTTAGGCTGGGTTTCTGCTGTTTAGGTTTTAGGCTGGGTTTCTGCTGTTTGGGGTTTTAGGCTGGGTTTCTGCTGTTTGGGGTTTTAGGCTGGGTTTCTGCTGTTTAGGTTTTAGGCTGGGGTTCAGCTGTTTGGGGTTTTAGGCTGGGTTTCTGCTGTTTGGGATTTTAGGCTGGGTTTCTGCTGTTTGAGATTTTAGGCTGTGTTTCTGCTGTTTGGGATTTTAGGCTGGGTTTCTGCTGTTTGGGGTTTTAGGCTGGGTTTCTGCTGTTTGGGGTTTTAGGCTGGGTTTCTGCTGTTTAGGGTTTTAGGCTGGGTTTCTGCTGTTTAGGTTTTAGGCTGGGTTTCTGCTGTTTAGGGTTTTAGGCTGGGTTTCTGCTGTTTGGGGTTTTAGGCTGGGTTTCTGCTGTTTGGGTTTTAGGCTGGGGTTCAGCTGTTTGGGGTTATAGCCTGGGTTTCTGCTGTTTGGGGTTTTAGGCTGGGTTTCTGCTGTTTGGGGTTTTAGGCTGGGTTTCTGATCTTTAGGTTTTCGGCTGTGTTTCTGCTGTTTAGGGTTTTAGGCTGTGTTTCTGCTGTTTAGGGTTTTAGGCTGGGTTTCTGCTGTTTAGGGTATTAGGCTGGGTTTCTGCTGTTTAGGGTATTAGGCTGGGTTTCTGCTGTTTAGGTTTTAGGCTGGGTTTCTGATCTTTAGGTTTTAGGCTGTGTTTCTGCTGTTTGGGGTTTTAGGCTGGGTTTCTGCTGTTTGGGGTTTTAGGCTGGGTTTCTGCTGTTTAGGGTTTTTCGGCTGGGTTTCTGCTGTTTGGGTTTTCGGTTGGGTTTCTGCTGTTTGGGGTTTTAGGCTGGGTTTCTGCTGTTTAGGGTTTTTAGGCTGGGTTTCTGCTGTTTGGGGTTTTAGGCTGGGTTTCTGCTGTTTAGGGTTTTTCGGCTGGGTTTCTGCTGTTTGGGGTTTTTCGGCTGGGTTTCTGCTGTTTGGGGTTTTAGGCTGTGTTTCTGCTGTTTGGGGTTTTAGGCCGGGTTTCTGATCTTTAGGTTTTAGGCTGGGTTTCTGATGTTTGGGGTTTTAGGCTGGGTTTCTGCTGTTTGGGGTTTTAGGCTGGGTTTCTGCTGTTTAGGGTTTAGGCTGGGTTTCTGCTGTTTGGGGTTTTAGGCTGGGTTTCTGCTGTTTGGGGTTTTAGGCTGGGTTTCTGCTGTTTAGGTTTTAGGCTGGGTTTCTGATCTTTAGGTTTTAGGCTGGGTTTCTGATCTTTAGGTTTTAGGCTGGGTTTCTGCTGTTTAGGGTTTAGGCTGGGTTTCTTCTGTTTAGGGTTTTAGGCTGGGTTTCTGCTGTTTAGGGTTTTAGGCTGGGTTTCTGCTGTTTAGGGTTTTAGGCTGGGTTTCTGCTGTTTAGGTTTTAGGCTGGGTTTCTGCTGTTTGGGGTTTTAGGCTGGGTTTCTGATCTTTAGGTTTTAGGCTGGGTTTCTTCTGTTTAGGGTTTTATGCTGGGTTTCTGCTGTTTAGGTTTTAGGCTGTGTTTCTGCTGTTTGGGGTTTTAGGCTGGGTTTCTGCTGTTTGGGGTTTTAGGCTGGGTTTCTGCTGTTTAGGGTTATAGGCTGGGTTTCTTCTGTTTTAGATTTTAGTCTGGGTTCCTGCTGTTTGGGTTTTTAGGCTGGGTTTCTGCTGTTTGGGGTTTTAGGCTGGGGTTCAGCTGCTTGGGGTTTTAGGCTGGGTTTCTGATCTGTAGGTTTTAGGGTGGGTTTCTGCTGTTTAGGGTTTTAGGCTGGGTTTCTGCTGTTTAGGGTTTTAGGCTGGGTTTCTGCTGTTTAGGTTTTAGGCTGGGTTTCTGCTGTTTGGGGTTTTAGGCTGGGTTTCTGCTGTTTGGGGTTTTAGGCTGTGTTTCTGCTGTTTAGGGTTTTAGGCTGGGTTTCTGCTGTTTGGGGTTTTAGGCTGGGTTTCTGATCTGTAGGTTTTAGGGTGGGTTTCTGCTGTTTAGGGTTTTAGGCTGGGTTTCTGCTGTTTAGGGTTTTAGGCTGGGTTTCTGCTGTTTAGGTTTTAGGCTGGGTTTCTGCTGTTTAGGTTTTAGGGTGGGTTTCTGCTGTTTAGGGTTTTAGGCTGGGTTTCTGCTGTTTGGGGTTTTAGGCTGGGTTTCTGCTGTTTGGGGTTTTAGGCTGGGTTTCTGCTGTTTGGGGTTTTAGGCTGGGTTTCTGCTGTTTGGGGTTTTAGGCTGGGTTTCTGCTGTTTGGGGTTTTAGGCTGGGGTTCAGCTGCTTGGGGTTTTAGGCTGGGTTTCTGATCTGTAGGTTTTAGGGTGGGTTTCTGCTGTTTAGGGTTTTAGGCTGGGTTTCTGCTGTTTAGGGTTTTAGGCTGGGTTTCTGCTGTTTTGTTTTCAGGCTGGGTTTCTGCTGTTTCGGGTTTTAGGCTGGTTTTCTGCTGTTTAGGTTTTAAGCTGGGTTTCTGCTGTTTAGGTTTTAGGCTGGGTTTCTGCTGTTTGGGGTTTTAGGCTGGGTTTCTGCTGTTTGGGGTTTTAGGCTGGGTTTCTGCTGTTCGGGGTTTTAGGCTGGGTTTCTGCTGTTTAGGGTTTTAGGCTGGGTTTCTGCTGTTTAGGTTTTAGGCTGGGTTTCTGCTGTTTGGTGTTTTAGGCTGGGTTTCTGCTGTTTAGGTTTTAGGCTGGGTTTCTGCTGTTTGGGGTTTTAGGCTGGGTTTCTGCTGTTTAGGTTTTAGGCTGGGTTTCTGCTGTTTGGGGTTTTAGGCTGTGTTTCTGCTGTTTGGGGTTTTAGGCTGGGTTTCTGCTGTTTGGGGTTTTAGGCTGGGTTTCTGCTGTTTGGGGTTTTAGGCTGGGTTTCTGCTGTTTGGGGTTTTAGGCTGGGTTTCTGCTGTTTTGGTTTTCGGTTGGGTTTCTGCTGTTTGGGTTTTCGGTTGGGTTTCTGCTGTTCGGGGTTTTAGGCTGGGTTTCTGCTGTTTAGGGTTTAGGCTGGGTTTCTGCTGTTTGGGATTTCGGTTGGGTTTCTGCTGTTTGGGGTTTTAGGCTGGGTTTCTGCTGATTAGGGTTTAGGCTGGGTTTCTGCTGTTTGGGGTTTTAGGTCTGTGTTTCTGCTGTTTGGGGTTTTAGGTTGGGTTCTGCTGTTTGGGGTTTTAGGCTGGGTTTCTGCTGTTTGGGGTTTTAGGCTGGGTTTCTGCTGTTTAGGGTTTAGGCTGGGTTTCTGCTGTTTAGGTTTTCGGTTGGGTTTCTGCTGTTTGGGGTTTTAGGCTGGGTTTCTGCTGTTTGGGGTTTTAGGCTGGGTTTCTGCTGTTTAGGTTTTAGTCTGGGTTTCTGATCTGTAGGTTTTAGGGTGGGTTTCTGCTGTTTAGGGTTTTAGGCTGGGTTTCTGCTGTTTAGGGTTTTAGGCTGGGTTTCTGCTGTTTTGTTTTCAGGCTGGGTTTCTGCTGTTTCGGGTTTTAGGCTGGTTTTCTGCTGTTTAGGTTTTAAGCTGGGTTTCTGCTGTTTAGGTTTTAGGCTGGGTTTCTGCTGTTTGGGGTTTTAGGCTGGGTTTCTGCTGTTTGGGGTTTTAGGCTGGGTTTCTGCTGTTTGGGGTTTTAGGCTGGGTTTCTGCTGTTTAGGGTTTTAGGCTGGGTTTCTGCTGTTTAGGTTTTAGGCTGGGTTTCTGCTGTTTGGTGTTTTAGGCTGGGTTTCTGCTGTTTAGGTTTTAGGCTGGGGTTCAGCTGTTTGGGGTTTTAGGCTGGGTTTCTGCTGTTTAGGTTTTAGGCTGGGTTTCTGCTGTTTGGGGTTTTAGGCTGTGTTTCTGCTGTTTGGGGTTTTAGGCTGGGTTTCTGCTGTTTGGGGTTTTAGGCTGGGTTTCTGCTGTTTGGGGTTTTAGGCTGGGTTTCTGCTGTTTGGGGTTTTAGGCTGGGTTTCTGCTGTTTTGGTTTTCGGTTGGGTTTCTGCTGTTTGGGTTTTCGGTTGGGTTTCTGCTGTTCGGGGTTTTAGGCTGGGTTTCTGCTGTTTAGGGTTTAGGCTGGGTTTCTGCTGTTTGGGATTTCGGTTGGGTTTCTGCTGTTTGGGGTTTTAGGCTGGGTTTCTGCTGATTAGGGTTTAGGCTGGGTTTCTGCTGTTTGGGGTTTTAGGTCTGTGTTTCTGCTGTTTGGGGTTTTAGGTTGGGTTCTGCTGTTTGGGGTTTTAGGCTGGGTTTCTGCTGTTTGGGGTTTTAGGCTGGGTTTCTGCTGTTTAGGGTTTAGGCTGGGTTTCTGCTGTTTAGGTTTTCGGTTGGGTTTCTGCTGTTTGGGGTTTTAGGCTGGGTTTCTGCTGTTTGGGGTTTTAGGCTGGGTTTCTGCTGTTTAGGTTTTAGTCTGGGTTTCTGATCTTTAGGTTTTAGGCTGTGTTTCTGCTGTTTAGGTTTTAGGCTGGGGTTCAGCTGTTTGGGGTTTTAGGCTGGGTTTCTGCTGTTTAGGGTTTTAGGCTGGGTTTCTGCTGTTTAGGTTTTAGGCTGGGGTTCAGCTGTTTGGGGTTTTAGGCTGGGTTTCTGCTGTTTGGCGTTTTAGGCTGGGTTTCTGCTGTTTGAGATTTTAGGCTGGGTTTCTGCTGTTTGGGGTTTTAGGCTGGGTTTCTGCTGTTTAGGTTTTAGGCTGGGTTTCTGCTGTTTAGGTTTTAGGCTGGGTTTCTGCTGTTTGGGGTTTTAGGCTGGGTTTCTGCTGTTTGGGGTTTTAGGCTGGGTTTCTGCTGTTCGGGGTTTTAGGCTGGGTTTCTGCTGTTTAGGGTTTTAGGCTGGGTTTCTGCTGTTTAGGTTTTAGGCTGGGTTTCTGCTGTTTGGTGTTTTAGGCTGGGTTTCTGCTGTTTAGGTTTTAGGCTGGGTTTCTGCTGTTTGGGGTTTTAGGCTGGGTTTCTGCTGTTTAGGTTTTAGGCTGGGTTTCTGCTGTTTGGGGTTTTAGGCTGGGTTTCTGCTGTTTGGGGTTTTAGGCTGGGTTTCTGCTGTTTGGGGTTTTAGGCTGGGTTTCTGCTGTTTGGGGTTTTAGGCTGGGTTTCTGCTGTTTGGGGTTTTAGGCTGGGTTTCTGCTGTTTTGGTTTTCGGTTGGGTTTCTGCTGTTTGGGTTTTCGGTTGGGTTTCTGCTGTTCGGGGTTTTAGGCTGGGTTTCTGCTGTTTAGGGTTTAGGCTGGGTTTCTGCTGTTTGGGATTTCGGTTGGGTTTCTGCTGTTTGGGGTTTTAGGCTGGGTTTCTGCTGATTAGGGTTTAGGCTGGGTTTCTGCTGTTTGGGGTTTTAGGTCTGTGTTTCTGCTGTTTGGGGTTTTAGGTTGGGTTCTGCTGTTTGGGGTTTTAGGCTGGGTTTCTGCTGTTTGGGGTTTTAGGCTGGGTTTCTGCTGTTTAGGGTTTAGGCTGGGTTTCTGCTGTTTAGGTTTTCGGTTGGGTTTCTGCTGTTTGGGGTTTTAGGCTGGGTTTCTGCTGTTTGGGGTTTTAGGCTGGGTTTCTGCTGTTTAGGTTTTAGTCTGGGTTTCTGATCTTTAGGTTTTAGGCTGTGTTTCTGCTGTTTAGGTTTTAGGCTGGGTTTCTGATCTTTAGGTTTTAGGCTGGGTTTCTGCTGTTTAGGGTTTTAGGCTGGGTTTCTGCTGTTTAGGTTTTAGGCTGGGGTTCAGCTGTTTGGGGTTTTAGGCTGGGTTTCTGCTGTTTGGCGTTTTAGGCTGGGTTTCTGCTGTTTGAGATTTTAGGCTGGGTTTCTGCTGTTTGGGGTTTTAGGCTGGGTTTCTGCTGTTTGGGGTTTTAGGCTGGGTTTCTGCTGTTTGGGGTTTTAGGTTGGGTTCTGCTGTTTGGGTTTTAGGCTGGGTTTCTGCTGTTCGGGGTTTTAGGCTGGGTTTCTGCTGTTTGGGGTTTTAGGCTGGGTTTCTGCTGTTTGGGGTTTTAGGCTGGGTTTCTGCTGTTTGGGGTTTTAGGCTGGGTTTCTGCTGTTTGGGGTTTTAGGCTGGGTTTCTGCTGTTTAGGGTTTTAGGCTGGGTTTCTGCTGTTTGGGATTTCGGTTGGGTTTCTGCTGTTTGGGGTTTTAGGCTGGGTTTCTGCTGATTAGGGTTTAGGCTGGGTTTCTGCTGTTTAGGTTTTAGGTCTGTGTTTCTGCTGTTTAGGTTTTAGGGTGGGTTTCTGCTGTTTAGGGTTTTAGGCTGGGTTTCTGCTGTTTGGGGTTTTAGGCTGGGTTTCTGCTGTTTGGGGTTTTAGGCTGGGTTTCTGCTGTTTGGGGTTTTAGGCTGGGGTTCAGCTGCTTGGGGTTTTAGGCTGGGTTTCTGATCTGTAGGTTTTAGGGTGGGTTTCTGCTGTTTAGGGTTTTAGGCTGGGTTTCTGCTGTTTAGGGTTTTAGGCTGGGTTTCTGCTGTTTAGGTTTTAGGCTGGGTTTCTGCTGTTTCGGGTTTTAGGCTGGGTTTCTGCTGTTTAGGTTTTAGGCTGGGTTTCTGCTGTTTAGGTTTTAGGCTGGGTTTCTGCTGTTTGGGGTTTTAGACTGGGTTTCTGCTGTTTTGGGTTTTAGGCTGGGTTTCTGCTGTTCGGGGTTTTAGGCTGGGTTTCTGCTGTTTAGGTTTTAGGCAGGGTTTCTGCTGTTTGGGGTTTTAGGCTGGGTTTCTGCTGTTTAGGTTTTAGGCTGGGTTTCTGCTGTTTGGGGTTTTAGGCTGGGTTTCTGCTGTTTGGGGTTTTAGGCTGGGTTTCTGCTGTTTGGGGTTTTAGGCTGGGTTTCTGCTGTTTGGGGTTTTAGGCTGGGTTTCTGCTGTTTGGGGTTTAAGGCTGGGTTTCTGCTGAGTAGGGTTTAGGCTGGGTTTCTGCTGTTTGGGGTTTTAGGTCTGTGTTTCTGCTGTTTGGGGTTTTAGGTTGAGTTCTGCTGTTTGGGGTTTTAGGCTGGGTTTCTGCTGTTTGGGTTTTTAGGCTGGGTTTCTGCTGTTTAGGGTTTAGGCTGGGTTTCTGCTGTTTAGGTTTTCGGTTGGGTTTCTGCTGTTTAGGTTTTCGGTTGGGTTTCTGCTGTTTGGGGTTTTAGGCTGGGTTTCTGCTGTTTGGGGTTTTAGGCTGGGTTTCTGCTGTTTAGGTTTTAGTCTGGGTTTCTGATCTTTAGGTTTTAGGCTGTGTTTCTGCTGTTTAGGTTTTAGGCTGGGTTTCTGATCTTTAGGTTTTAGGCTGGGTTTCTGCTGTTTAGGGTTTTAGGCTGGGTTTCTGCTGTTTAGGTTTTAGGCTGGGGTTCAGCTGTTTGGGGTTTTAGGCTGGGTTTCTGCTGTTTGGGGTTTTAGGCTGGGTTTCTGCTGTTTGGGGTTTTAGGCTGGGTTTCTGCTGTTTGGGGTTTTAGGTTGGGTTCTGCTGTTTGGGTTTTAGGCTGGGTTTCTGCTGTTCGGGGTTTTAGGCTGGGTTTCTGCTGTTTGGGGTTGTAGGCTGGGTTTCTGCTGTTTGGGGTTTTAGGCTGGGTTTCTGCTGTTTAGGGTTTTAGGCTGGGTTTCTGCTGTTTGGGTTTTCGGTTGGGTTTCTGCTGTTCGGGGTTTTAGGCTGGGTTTCTGCTGTTTGGGGTTTTAGGCTGGGTTTCTGCTGTTTGGGGTTTTAGGCTGGGTTTCTGCTGTTTAGGGTTTAGGCTGGGTTTCTGCTGTTTGGGATTTCGGTTGGGTTTCTGCTGTTTGGGGTTTTAGGCTGGGTTTCTGCTGATTAGGTTTTAGGCTGGGTTTCTGCTGTTTGGGGTTTTAGGTCTGTGTTTCTGCTGTTTGGTGTTTTAGGTTGGGTTCTGCTGTTTGGGGTTTTAGGATGGGTTTCTGGTGTTTGGGGTTTTAGGCTGGGTTTCTGCTGTTTAGGGTTTAGGCTGGGTTTCTGCTGTTTAGGTTTTCGGTTGGGTTTCTGCTGTTTGGGGTTTTAGGCTGGGTTTCTGCTGTTTAGGTTTTAGGCTGGGTTTCTGATCTTTAGGTTTTAGGCTGTGTTTCTGCTGTTTAGGTTTTAGGCTGGGTTTCTGATCTTTAGGTTTTAGGCTGGGTTTCTGCTGTTTAGGGTTTTAGGCTGGGTTTCTTCTGTTTAGGGTTTTAGGCTGGGTTTCTGCTGTTTAGGGTTTTAGGCTGGGTTTCTGCTGTTTAGGTTTTAGGCTGGGTTTCTGCTGTTTGGGGTTTTAGGCTGGGTTTCTGCTGTTTGGGGTTTTAGGCTGGGTTTCTGCTGTTTAGGTTTTAGGCTGGGGTTCAGCTGTTTGGGGTTTTAGGCTGGGTTTCTGCTGTTTAGGGTTTTAGGCTGGGTTTCTGCTGTTTGGGGTTTTAGGCTGGGTTTCTGCTGTTTAGGGTTTTAGGCTGGGTTTCTGCTGTTTGGGGTTTTAGGTTGGGTTCTGCTGTTTGGGTTTTAGGCTGGGTTTCTGCTGTTCGGGGTTTTAGGCTGGGTTTCTGCTGTTTGGGGTTTTAGGCTGGGTTTCTGCTGTTTGGGGTTTTAGGCTGGGTTTCTGCTGTTTGGGGTTTTAGGCTGGGTTTCTGCTGTTTGGGGTTTTAGGCTGGGTTTCTGCTGTTTAGGGTTTTAGGCTGGGTTTCTGCTGTTTGGGATTTCGGTTGGGTTTCTGCTGTTTGGGGTTTTAGGCTGGGTTTCTGCTGATTAGGGTTTAGGCTGGGTTTCTGCTGTTTAGGTTTTAGGTCTGTGTTTCTGCTGTTTAGGTTTTAGGGTGGGTTTCTGCTGTTTAGGGTTTTAGGCTGGGTTTCTGCTGTTTGGGGTTTTAGGCTGGGTTTCTGCTGTTTGGGGTTTTAGGCTGGGTTTCTGCTGTTTGGGGTTTTAGGCTGGGGTTCAGCTGCTTGGGGTTTTAGGCTGGGTTTCTGATCTGTAGGTTTTAGGGTGGGTTTCTGCTGTTTAGGGTTTTAGGCTGGGTTTCTGCTGTTTAGGGTTTTAGGCTGGGTTTCTGCTGTTTAGGTTTTAGGCTGGGTTTCTGCTGTTTCGGGTTTTAGGCTGGGTTTCTGCTGTTTAGGTTTTAGGCTTGGTTTCTGCTGTTTAGGTTTTAGGCTGGGTTTCTGCTGTTTGGGGTTTTAGACTGGGTTTCTGCTGTTTTGGGTTTTAGGCTGGGTTTCTGCTGTTCGGGGTTTTAGGCTGGGTTTCTGCTGTTTAGGTTTTAGGCAGGGTTTCTGCTGTTTGGGGTTTTAGGCTGGGTTTCTGCTGTTTAGGTTTTAGGCTGGGTTTCTGCTGTTTGGGGTTTTAGGCTGGGTTTCTGCTGTTTGGGGTTTTAGGCTGGGTTTCTGCTGTTTGGGGTTTTAGGCTGGGTTTCTGCTGTTTGGGGTTTTAGGCTGGGTTTCTGCTGTTTGGGGTTTTAGGCTGGGTTTCTGCTGATTAGGGTTTAGGCTGGGTTTCTGCTGTTTGGGGTTTTAGGTCTGTGTTTCTGCTGTTTGGGGTTTTAGGTTGGGTTCTGCTGTTTGGGGTTTTAGGCTGGGTTTCTGCTGTTTGGGTTTTTAGGCTGGGTTTCTGCTGTTTAGGGTTTAGGCTGGGTTTCTGCTGTTTAGGTTTTCGGTTGGGTTTCTGCTGTTTAGGTTTTCGGTTGGGTTTCTGCTGTTTGGGGTTTTAGGCTGGGTTTCTGCTGTTTGGGGTTTTAGGCTGGGTTTCTGCTGTTTAGGTTTTAGTCTGGGTTTCTGATCTTTAGGTTTTAGGCTGTGTTTCTGCTGTTTAGGTTTTAGGCTGGGTTTCTGATCTTTAGGTTTTAGGCTGGGTTTCTGCTGTTTAGGGTTTTAGGCTGGGTTTCTGCTGTTTAGGTTTTAGGCTGGGGTTCAGCTGTTTGGGGTTTTAGGCTGGGTTTCTGCTGTTTGGGGTTTTAGGCTGGGTTTCTGCTGTTTGGGGTTTTAGGCTGGGTTTCTGCTGTTTGGGGTTTTAGGTTGGGTTCTGCTGTTTGGGTTTTAGGCTGGGTTTCTGCTGTTCGGGGTTTTAGGCTGGGTTTCTGCTGTTTGGGGTTGTAGGCTGGGTTTCTGCTGTTTGGGGTTTTAGGCTGGGTTTCTGCTGTTTAGGGTTTTAGGCTGGGTTTCTGCTGTTTGGGTTTTCGGTTGGGTTTCTGCTGTTCGGGGTTTTAGGCTGGGTTTCTGCTGTTTGGGGTTTTAGGCTGGGTTTCTGCTGTTTGGGGTTTTAGGCTGGGTTTCTGCTGTTTAGGGTTTAGGCTGGGTTTCTGCTGTTTGGGATTTCGGTTGGGTTTCTGCTGTTTGGGGTTTTAGGCTGGGTTTCTGCTGATTAGGTTTTAGGCTGGGTTTCTGCTGTTTGGGGTTTTAGGTCTGTGTTTCTGCTGTTTGGTGTTTTAGGTTGGGTTCTGCTGTTTGGGGTTTTAGGATGGGTTTCTGGTGTTTGGGGTTTTAGGCTGGGTTTCTGCTGTTTAGGGTTTAGGCTGGGTTTCTGCTGTTTAGGTTTTCGGTTGGGTTTCTGCTGTTTGGGGTTTTAGGCTGGGTTTCTGCTGTTTAGGTTTTAGGCTTGGTTTCTGTTCTTTAGGTTTTAGGCTGTGTTTCTGCTGTTTAGGTTTTAGGCTGGGTTTCTGATCTTTAGGTTTTAGGCTGGGTTTCTGCTGTTTAGGGTTTTAGGCTGGGTTTCTTCTGTTTAGGGTTTTAGGCTGGGTTTCTGCTGTTTAGGGTTTTAGGCTGGGTTTCTGCTGTTTAGGTTTTAGGCTGGGTTTCTGCTGTTTGGGGTTTTAGGCTGGGTTTCTGCTGTTTGGGGTTTTAGGCTGGGTTTCTGCTGTTTAGGTTTTAGGCTGGGGTTCAGCTGTTTGGGGTTTTAGGCTGGGTTTCTGCTGTTTGGGGTTTTAGGCTGGGTTTCTGCTGTTTGGGGTTTTAGGCTGGGTTTCTGCTGTTTGGGGTTTTAGGCTGGGTTTCTGATCTTTAGGTTTTAGGCTGGGTTTCTGATCTTTAGGTTTTAGGCTGGGTTTCTTCTGTTTAGGGTTTTATGCTGGGTTTCTGCTGTTTGGGGTTTTAGGCTGGGTTTCTGCTGTTTAGGGTTTAGGCTGGGTTTCTGCTGTTTGGGATTTCGGTTGGGTTTCTGCTGTTTGGGGTTTTAGGCTGGGTTTCTGCTGATTAGGGTTTAGGCTGGGTTTCTGCTGTTTAGGTTTTAGGCTGGGTTTCTGCTGTTTGGGGTTTTAGGTCTGTGTTTCTGCTGTTTGGGGTTTTAGGTTGGGTTCTGCTGTTTGGGGTTTTAGGATGGGTTTCTGGTGTTTGGGGTTTTAGGCTGGGTTTCTGCTGTTTAGGGTTTAGGCTGGGTTTCTGCTGTTTAGGTTTTCGGTTGGGTTTCTGCTGTTTGGGGTTTTAGGCTGGGTTTCTGCTGTTTAGGTTTAAGGCTGGGTTTCTGATCTTTAGGTTTTAGGCTGTGTTTCTGCTGTTTAGGTTTTAGGCTGGGTTTCTGATCGTTAGGTTTTAGGCTGGGTTTCTGCTGTTTAGGGTTTTAGGCTGGGTTTCTTCTGTTTAGGGTTTTAGGCTGGGTTTCTGCTGTTTAGGGTTTTAGGCTGGGTTTCTGCTGTTTAGGTTTTAGGCTGGGTTTCTGCTGTTTGGGGTTTTAGGCTGGGTTTCTGCTGTTTGGGGTTTTAGGCTGGGTTTCTGCTGTTTAGGTTTTAGGCTGGGGTTCAGCTGTTTGGGGTTTTAGGCTGGGTTTCTGCTGTTTAGGATTTTAGGCTGGGTTTCTGCTGTTTGGGGTTTTAGGCTGGGTTTCTGCTGTTTAGGGTTTTAGGCTGGGTTTCTGATCTTTAGGTTTTAGGCTGGGTTTCTGATCTTTAGGTTTTAGGGTGGGTTTCTGCTGTTTAGGGTTTTAGGCTGGGCTTCTGCTGTTTAGGGTTTTAGGCTGGGTTTCTGCTGTTTAGGTTTTAGGCTGGGTTTCTGCTGTTTGGGGTTTTAGGCTGGGTTTCTGCTGTTTGGGGTTTTAGGCTGGGTTTCTGCTGTTTGGGGTTCTAGGCTGGGTTTCTGCTGTTTAGGGTTTTAGACTGGGTTTCTTCTGTTTAGGGTTTTAGGCTGGGTTTCTGCTGTTTAGGTTTTAGGCTGGGTTTCTGATCTTTAGGTTTTAGGCTGGGTTTCTGCTGTTTAGGGTTTTAGGCTGGGTTTCTTCTGTTTAGGGTTTTAGGCTGGGTTTCTGCTGTTTAGGTTTTAGGCTGGGTTTCTGATCTTTAGGTTTTAGGCTGGGTTTCTGCTGTTTAGGGTTTTAGGCTGGGTTTCTTCTGTTTAGGTTTTAGGCTGGGTTTCTGCTGTTTGGGGTTTTAGGCTGGGTTTCTGCTGTTTAGGGTTTTAGGCTGGGTTTCTGCTGTTTAGGTTTTAGGCTGGGTTTCTGCTGTTTCGGGTTTTAGGCTGGGTTTCTGCTGTTTAGGTTTTAGGCTGGGTTTCTGCTGTTTCGGGTTTTAGGCTGGGTTTCTGCTGTTTAGGTTTTAGGCTGGGTTTCTGCTGTTTAGGTTTTAGGCTGGGTTTCTGCTGTTTGGGGTTTTAGACTGGGTTTCTGCTGTTTTGGGTTTTAGGCTGGGTTTCTGCTGTTCGGGGTTTTAGGCTGGGTTTCTGCTGTTTGGGGTTTTAGGCTGGGTTTCTGCTGTTTAGGTTTTAGGCTGGGTTTCTGCTGTTTGGGGTTTTAGGCTGGGTTTCTGCTGTTTGGGGTTTTAGGCTGGGTTTCTGCTGTTTGGGGTTTTAGGCTGGGTTTCTGCTGTTTGGGGTTTTAGGCTGGGTTTCTGCTGTTTGGGGTTTTAGGCTGGGTTTCTGCTGATTAGGGTTTAGGCTGGGTTTCTGCTGTTTAGGTTTTAGGTCTGTGTTTCTGCTGTTTAGGTTTTAGGGTGGGTTTCTGCTGTTTGGGGTTTTAGGCTGGGTTTCTGCTGTTTAGGGTTTAGGCTGGGTTTCTGCTGTTTGGGATTTCGGTTGGGTTTCTGCTGTTTGGGGTTTTAGGCTGGGTTTCTGCTGATTAGGTTTTAGGCTGGGTTTCTGCTGTTTGGGGTTTTAGGTCTGTGTTTCTGCTGTTTGGTGTTTTAGGTTGGGTTCTGCTGTTTGGGGTTTTAGGATGGGTTTCTGGTGTTTGGGGTTTTAGGCTGGGTTTCTGCTGTTTAGGGTTTAGGCTGGGTTTCTGCTGTTTAGGTTTTCGGTTGGGTTTCTGCTGTTTGGGGTTTTAGGCTGGGTTTCTGCTGTTTAGGTTTTAGGCTTGGTTTCTGATCTTTAGGTTTTAGGCTGTGTTTCTGCTGTTTAGGTTTTAGGCTGGGTTTCTGATCTTTAGGTTTTAGGCTGGGTTTCTGCTGTTTAGGGTTTTAGGCTGGGTTTCTTCTGTTTAGGGTTTTAGGCTGGGTTTCTGCTGTTTAGGGTTTTAGGCTGGGTTTCTGCTGTTTAGGTTTTAGGCTGGGTTTCTGCTTTTTTGGGTTTTAGGCTGGGTTTCTGCTGTTTGGGGTTTTAGGCTGGGTTTCTGCTGTTTAGGTTTTAGGCTGGGGTTCAGCTGTTTGGGGTTTTAGGCTGGGTTTCTGCTGTTTAGGGTTTTAGGCTGGGTTTCTGCTGTTTGGGGTTTTAGGCTGGGTTTCTGCTGTTTAGGGTTTTAGGCTGGGTTTCTGATCGTTAGGTTTTAGGCTGGGTTTCTGATCTTTAGGTTTTAGGCTGGGTTTCTTCTGTTTAGGGTTTTATGCTGGGTTTCTGCTGTTTGGGGTTTTAGGCTGGGTTTCTGCTGTTTAGGGTTTAGGCTGGGTTTCTGCTGTTTGGGATTTCGGTTGGGTTTCTGCTGTTTGGGGTTTTAGGCTGGGTTTCTGCTGATTAGGGTTTAGGCTGGGTTTCTGCTGTTTAGGTTTTAGGCTGGGTTTCTGCTGTTTGGGGTTTTAGGTCTGTGTTTCTGCTGTTTGGGGTTTTAGGTTGGGTTCTGCTGTTTGGGGTTTTAGGATGGGTTTCTGGTGTTTGGGGTTTTAGGCTGGGTTTCTGCTGTTTAGGGTTTAGGCTGGGTTTCTGCTGTTTAGGTTTTCGGTTGGGTTTCTGCTGTTTGGGGTTTTAGGCTGGGTTTCTGCTGTTTAGGTTTAAGGCTGGGTTTCTGATCTTTAGGTTTTAGGCTGTGTTTCTGCTGTTTAGGTTTTAGGCTGGGTTTCTGATCGTTAGGTTTTAGGCTGGGTTTCTGCTGTTTAGGGTTTTAGGCTGGGTTTCTTCTGTTTAGGGTTTTAGGCTGGGTTTCTGCTGTTTAGGGTTTTAGGCTGGGTTTCTGCTGTTTAGGTTTTAGGCTGGGTTTCTGCTGTTTGGGGTTTTAGGCTGGGTTTCTGCTGTTTGGGGTTTTAGGCTGGGTTTCTGCTGTTTAGGTTTTAGGCTGGGGTTCAGCTGTTTGGGGTTTTAGGCTGGGTTTCTGCTGTTTAGGATTTTAGGCTGGGTTTCTGCTGTTTGGGGTTTTAGGCTGGGTTTCTGCTGTTTAGGGTTTTAGGCTGGGTTTCTGATCTTTAGGTTTTAGGCTGGGTTTCTGATCTTTAGGTTTTAGGGTGGGTTTCTGCTGTTTAGGGTTTTAGGCTGGGCTTCTGCTGTTTAGGGTTTTAGGCTGGGTTTCTGCTGTTTAGGTTTTAGGCTGGGTTTCTGCTGTTTGGGGTTTTAGGCTGGGTTTCTGCTGTTTGGGGTTTTAGGCTGGGTTTCTGCTGTTTGGGGTTCTAGGCTGGGTTTCTGCTGTTTAGGGTTTTAGACTGGGTTTCTTCTGTTTAGGGTTTTAGGCTGGGTTTCTGCTGTTTAGGTTTTAGGCTGGGTTTCTGATCTTTAGGTTTTAGGCTGGGTTTCTGCTGTTTAGGGTTTTAGGCTGGGTTTCTTCTGTTTAGGGTTTTAGGCTGGGTTTCTGCTGTTTAGGTTTTAGGCTGGGTTTCTGATCTTTAGGTTTTAGGCTGGGTTTCTGCTGTTTAGGGTTTTAGGCTGGGTTTCTTCTGTTTAGGTTTTAGGCTGGGTTTCTGCTGTTTGGGGTTTTAGGCTGGGTTTCTGCTGTTTGGGGTTTTAGGCTGGGTTTCTGCTGTTTGGGGTTTTAGGCTGGGTTTCTGCTGTTTAGGGTTTTAGGCTGGGTTTCTGATCTTTAGGTTTTAGGCTGGGTTTCTGATCTTTAGGTTTTAGGCTGGGTTTCTTCTGTTTAGGGTTTTATGCTGGGTTTCTGCTGTTTAGGTTTAGGCTGGGTTTCTGCTGTTTAGGGTTTTAGGCTGGGTTTCTGCTGTTTGGGGTTTTAGGCTGGGTTTCTGCTGTTTGGGGTTTTAGGCTGGGGTTCAGCTGCTTGGGGTTTTAGGCTGGGTTTCTGATCTTTAGGTTTTAGGGTGGGTTTCTGCTGTTTAGGGTTTTAGGCTGGGTTTCTGCTGTTTAGGGTTTTAGGCTGGGTTTCTGCTGTTTAGGTTTTAGGCTGGGTTTCTGCTGTTTGGGGTTTTAGGCTGGGTTTCTGCTGTTTGGGGTTTTAGGCTGGGTTTCTGCTGTTTGGGGTTCTAGGCTGGGTTTCTGCTGTTTAGGGTTTTAGACTGGGTTTCTTCTGTTTAGGGTTTTAGGCTGGGTTTCTGCTATTTAGGTTTTAGGCTGGGTTTCTGATCTTTAGGTTTTAGGCTGGGTTTCTGCTGTTTAGGGTTTTAGGCTGGGTTTCTTCTGTTTAGGGTTTTAGGCTGGGTTTCTGCTGTTTAGGGTTTTAGGCTGGGTTTCTGCTGTTTAGGTTTTAGGCTGGGTTTCTGCTGTTTGGGGTTTTAGGCTGGGTTTCTGCTGTTTGGGGTTTTAGGCTGGGTTTCTGCTGTTTGGGGTTTTAGGCTGGGTTTCTGCTGTTTAGGGTTTTAGGCTGGGTTTCTGATCTTTAGGTTTTAGGCTGGGTTTCTGATCTTTAGGTTTTAGGCTGGGTTTCTTCTGTTTAGGGTTTTATGCTGGGTTTCTGCTGTTTAGGTTTTAGGCTGGGTTTCTGCTGTTTAGGGTTTTAGGCTGGGTTTCTGCTGTTTGGGGTTTTAGGCTGGGTTTCTGCTGTTTTGGTTTTAGGCTGGGGTTCAGCTGTTTGGGGTTTTAGGCTGGGTTTCTGCTGTTTGGGGTTTTAGATTGGGTTTCTTCTGTTTGAGATTTTAGGCTGGGTTTCTGCTGTTTGGGGTTTTAGGCTGGGTTTCTGCTGTTTGGGGTTTTAGATTGGGTTTCTTCTGTTTGAGATTTTAGGCTGGGTTTCTGCTGTTTAGGGTTTTAGCCTGGGTTTCTGCTGTTTGGGGTTTTAGGCTGGGTTTCTGCTGTTTGGGGTTTTAGATTGGGTTTCTTCTGTTTGAGATTTTAGGCTGGGTTTCTGCTGTTTGGGGTTTTAGGCTGGGTTTCTGCTGTTTGGGGTTTTAGGCTGGGGTTCAGCTGCTTGGGGTTTTAGGCTGGGTTTCTGATCTTTAGGTTTTAGGGTGGGTTTCTGCTGTTTAGGGTTTTAGGCTGGGTTTCTGCTGTTTAGGGTTTTAGGCTGGGTTTCTGCTGTTCAGGTTTTAGGCTGGGTTTCTGCTGTTTGGGGTTTTAGGCTGGGTTTCTGCTGTTTGGGGTTTTAGGCTGGGTTTCTGCTGTTTGGGGTTCTAGGCTGTGTTTCTGCTGTTTAGGGTTTTAGACTGGGTTTCAGCTGTTTGGGTTTTTAGGCTGGCATTTCAGCTGTTTGGGGTTTTAGGCTGGGTTTCTGCTGTTTGGGGTTTTAGATTGGGTTTCTTCTGTTTGAGATTTTAGGCTGGGTTTCTGCTGTTTGGGGTTTTAGGCTGGGTTTCTGCTGTTTGGGGTTTTAGATTGGGTTTCTTCTGTTTGAGATTTTAGGCTGGGTTTCTGCTGTTTAGGGTTTTAGCCTGGGTTTCTGCTGTTTGGGGTTTTAGATTGGGTTTCTTCTGTTTGAGATTTTAGGCTGGGTTTCTGCTGTTTGGGGTTTTAGGCTGGGTTTCTGCTGTTTGGGGTTTTAGGCTGGGGTTCAGCTGCTTGGGGTTTTAGGCTGGGTTTCTGATCTTTAGGTTTTAGGGTGGGTTTCTGCTGTTTAGGGTTTTAGGCTGGGTTTCTGCTGTTTAGGGTTTTAGGCTGGGTTTCTGCTGTTCAGGTTTTAGGCTGGGTTTCTGCTGTTTGGGGTTTTAGGCTGGGTTTCTGCTGTTTGGGGTTTTAGGCTGGGTTTCTGCTGTTTGGGGTGCTAGGCTGGGTTTCTGCTGTTTAGGGTTTTAGACTGGGTTTCAGCTGTTTGGGTTTTTAGGCTGGCATTTCAGCTGTTTGGGGTTTTAGGCTGGGTTTCTGATCTTTAGGTTTTAGGCTGTGTTTCTGCTGTTTAGGTTTTAGGCTGGGTTTCTGATCTTTTGGTTTTAGGCTGGGTTTCTGCTGTTTAGGGTTTTAGGCTGTGTTTCTGCTGTTTAGGTTTTAGGCTGGGTTTCTGATCTTTAGGTTTTAGGCTGGGTTTCTGCTGTTTAGGGTTTTAGGCTGGGTTTCGTCTGTTTAGGGTTTTAGGCTGGGTTTCTGCTGTTTAGGGTTTAGGCTGGGTTTCTGCTGTTTGGGGTTTTAGGTTGGGTTCTGCTGTTTGGGTTTTCGGTTGGGCTTCTGCTGTTTAGGGTTTTAGGCTGGGTTTCTGCTGTTTAGGTTTTCGGTTGGGTTTCTGCTGTTTGGGGTTTTAGGCTGGGTTTCTGCTGTTTGGGGTTTAGGCTGGGTTTCTGCTGTTTGGGGTTTTAGGCTGGGTTTCTGCTGTTTGGGGTTTTAGGCTGGGCTTCTGCTGTTTAGGTTTTAGGCTGGGTTTCTGATCTTTAGGTTTTAGGCTGGGTTTCTGCTGTTTAGGGTTTTCGGTTGGGTTTCCTTATAGCACTTTGTGACATTGGCTGATGTAAAAAGCGCTTTATAAATACATTTGCTTGATTGATTGATTGATTGATACAGAGAATGTAGCTGGAGTCGTTTGATTGACTCGATCAATATGGTATACATTGAATAAATGAATACTTCATGTCAAGTTGACTACATAACACTGGGCTTGTATGTCAAGTTATCACAATGGAGGTTTGATCCTGTGGATACTGCATAGCCTTGTGAAGGTTGAGGATGGACTGACGTAGTCATGAATAGTATCCATTTCATATTTGCAAGCTTGCTTAAAGGGGCAATTTGTGTGTACATGTATATCTTTTTTGGTATATATTAATAATATACAGTCATATATTCTGGAAGAATATAACTATTAAATGACTAACTAGTTCCCCATCATAACTCAAACTATAAACTTGTTTTATAAGCTTATTTTTTGTAAACCATCTAATTGCTATAACATTAACTATAATGTTGATGTCATGGATGGTCAGTCCTTGCATCCGTAGCTCTGTCTATGAATTTGAGAGTGGTTACATTTCTCCATCCCTCAGAAATGTGCCACAACAGTGGTGGGATGGTAACTTTGTTGTTGTTTGAAATGCAGTTTGCCCCTTTTAAATATTTGGGAGTTTAATGAGTAATACTATTTAGAGGTGTTATGAAAGTGAGGATAATTATACACTTTATAAAGGGAAAATGAAGCAAATGTAGAGGTTGATTTATATTTCATTATTTGGATTGTGTTGGAGGATTACAAGCTAACATGTGGTGATGACAGGGAAATTACAACAGTGAGGTAATTGAAAATAATTTGGATGCAGTGGAATGTGAAAAAAAGGTTATTATTTTCAATTTTATGGCTTTGGCTCTGTATGGGGAGTTGTTCTGTTATGTTTTTGATCAATGAGAAGATGCTTCTGTGAAGTTATTAACTACTAGATGACCTTTGTGTATATTAGTTGCAGCAATTTGCCTCAGTTGTGCCAATCAGTCCTTTGCTTGTACATAATTGGAAATATATTCCTTATACTGTAATTCAACATTCAAGTGAATTTAGTGATTTGTTTTCATCTGAACATTGCGTCAAAAATGAATCCATCTTGGATATATCACACAATAACACAAGTGAATACACATTGGATATATCACCCCGTTAGTTAACTGGGAATCTTTTCCAGTAATGTTCAAGCCTAAACACACTCATGTAATCTACAGCTATTTGTTCTGTCTATAGAATAACATACATTGTATTGGATAACAGACATTCTATAGAATCACAGACATTCTATTGGATAACATACATTCTATTGGATAACATACATTCTATTGGATAACATACAGTACATTCTATAGAATAACAGACATTCTATAGAATAACAGACATTCTATTGGATAACATACATGCTTTGCCTTGGAGGAGTCAGAGCTTCATTAACACAACAGTTATTGGTGAAGCATTTAAAGAGTTGCATTGTGAATCCCAAATGGCACCCTATTCCCAATACAGTGCACTACTTATGCCCAGATCTCTAATGGCACCATATAGGCCCTGGTCTAAAGTAGTGCACTATAAAAGGAATAGGGTGCCATTTGGGATGTACACCTACAGTTTCTTCAGTGGTGTATCAGTCTGGTTCACACAACCTGAAGTTGGGGCGGCAGGGTAGCTTAGTGGTTAGAGCATTGGACTAGTAACCGGAAGGTTGCAAGTTCAAATCCCCAAGCTGACAAGGTTCTGTCGTTCTGCCCCCGAACAGGCAGTTAACCCAATGTTCCTAGGCCGTCATTGAAAATAACAATTTGTTCTTAACTGACTTGCCTAGAAAAATAAAGGTAAAAATAAAAAAAATTACACATTTTAAACACTGAAATCAATGGGCTATGAAATTCATGCAAAAATTATATTGTAGAGGAATCGGTGATGAACAAATGATTGTGTCCGTGCAGACGACAGTCTTATATCGGTACTATGATGGACACACACACACACACACACACACAATCACACACAATCACACACACACACACAGCAACACAAGGATAGAAACACATAGTTTTGTTTCATGCCAGCTTGGGAATTTGTTATAGTACACACTGTGTGTGTGTGTGTTTCTAGCTCATCTTGTGTGTGTGTGTCTAGCTCATCTTGTCCTCTCTTCCCTAGAGATTATCTACACCTGGGTTTTCAACGAGTTCCCGTCATTTGTTGCCGAGGACAGCCGGCGGTTTATCTCACAGGTAACGGGCAACCTGTATGTCTCCAAGGTGCAGCCTAGCGATGTGGGCAGCTACATCTGTCTGGTGAAGAACACGGTGACCAACGCCAGGGTCCTCAGCCCGCCCACTCCACTCACACTCAGAACAGATGGTGAGACTCACACTCTTCACACCCCTGTTGTGACTCTCATTAATGTGATGACTGTTATTTATCGAATAATTACCTACTATGTTTAATTGTTACCCGATTAAATAATGTAACAATTATCTCATTAGGAATTTGGGGCACCATGGGAGAAGTTGTTTAACGAGTTACCGTCTCCCGAATTAACTCATGAATTTACACTACCGTTCAAATGTTTGGGGTCACTTATAAATGTCCTTGTTTTTGAAAGAAAATCACATTTTTGTCCATTAAAATAACATCAAATTGATCAGAAATACAGTGTAGACATTGTTAATATTGTGAATGACTGGTTGTTATGAACTTGAGTGAAGACCCAAACGCGGTTTTAACAGAAAACAGAGTTCTTTAATAAAAACAGGAATGGCATAAATCCTCTTCCAACGTAGTCAATGGAACAAAAGAACGTAGTATAATGCAGGTTGCACCTGCCATGCATGCAGACTCCGACAGGACAGGACAAGGTGGAAGCAAACGAGACGACAGCTTGCTTCTGGCATCAAAAAACACAAACAAGAATCAGACACTGAAAGTAGCAGGAACAGAGAAAGAAATAGAGACCTAATCAGAGGGGGAAGAGAGAACAGGTGGGGAAAGAGAGAATGAGCTAGTTAGGGCAGATGTAGAACAGCTGAGGAATGAGAGACAGAGAAGGTAACCTAAAAAGACCAGCAGAGAGAGAGAATGAAGAGAAAGGACAGGAACAGACAAAACAAGACATGACAGTACCCCCCCACTCACCGAGCGCCTCCTGGCGCACTCGAGGAGGAAACCTGGCGGCAACGGAGGAAATCATCGATCAGCGAACGGTCCAGCACGTCCCGAGAGGGAACCCAACTCCTCTCCTCAGGACCGTACCCCTCCCAATCCACTAGGTACTGATGACCACGGCCCCGAGGGCGCATGTCCAAAATCTTACGAACCCTGTAGATGGGTGCGCCCTCGACAAGGATGGGGGGGGGGGGGACGAGCGGGGCGCGAAGAACGGGCTTAACACAGGAGACATGGAAGACCGGGTGAACGCGACGAAGATAGCGCGGGAGAAGAAGTCGCACTGCGACAGGATTAATGACCTGGGAAATACGGAACGGACCAATGAACCGCGGGGCCAACTTGCGAGAAGCTGTCTTAAGGGGAAGGTTCTGAGTGGAGAGCCATACTCTCTGACCGCAACAATATCTAGGACTCTTGGTCCTACGCTTATTAGCGGCCCTCACAGTCTGCGCCCTATTACGGCAAAGTGCCGACCTGACCCCCTTCCAGGTGCGCTCGCAACGCTGGACAAAAGCCTGAGCGGAGGGGACGCAGGACTCGGCGAGCTGAGATGAGAACAGCGGAGGCTGGTACCCGAGGCTACACTGAAAAGGGGATAGACCGGTAGCAGACGAGGGAAGCGAGTTGTGGGCGTACTCTGCCCAGGGGAGCTGTTCTGACCAAGACGCAGGGTTACGAAAAGAAAGACTGCGTAAAATGCGACCAACAGTCTGATTGGCCCGTTCGGCTTGACCGTTAGACTGGGGATGAAAGCCGGACGAGAGACTGACGGAAGCCCCAATCAAACGGCAAAACTCCCTCCAAAATTGAGACGTGAACTGCGGGCCTCTGTCGGAAACGACGTCAGACGGAAGGCCATGAATTCGGAAAACATTCTCGATAATGATCTGAGCCGTCTCCTTAGCAGAAGGGAGCTTATCGAGAGGAATGAAATGAGCCGCCTTAGAGAATCTATCGACAACCGTAAGAATAACTGTCTTCCCCGCTGATGAAGGCAGTCCGGTGATAAAATCTAAAGCGATGTGAGACCACGGTCGAGAGGGAATGGGAAGCGGTCTGAGACGGCCGGCAGGAGGAGAGTTCCCAGATTTAGTCTGCGCGCAGACCGAACAAGCGGCGACAAATCGACGCGCGTCACGTTCCCGAGTGGGCCACCAGAAACGCTGGCGAATGGAAGCGAGCGTACCCCGAAGGCCGGGGTGGCCGGCTAACTTGGCAGAGTGGGCCCACTGAAGAACGGCCGGACGAGTAGGAACGGGAACGAACAGAAGGTTCCTAGGACAAGCTCGCGGCGACGGAGTGTGAGCGAGTGCTTGCTTTACCTGCCTCTCAATTCCCCAGACAGTCAACCCGACAACACGCCCCTCAGGGAGAATCCCATCGGGGTCGGTGGAGACCTCAGAAGAACTGAAGAGACGAGATAAAGCATCAGGTTTGGTGTTTTTTGAGCCCGGACGATAAGAAATAACAAACTCGAAACGAGCGAAAAACAGAGCCCAACGAGCCTGACGCGCATTAAGTCGTTTGGCTGAACGGATGTACTCAAGGTTCCTATGGTCAGTCCAAACGACAAAAGGAACGGTCGCCCTCCAACCACTGTCGCCATTCGCCTAGGGCTAAGCGGATGGCGAGCAGTTCGCGATTACCAACATCATAGTTACGTTCTGACGGCGATAAGCGATGAGAGAAAAACGCGCAAGGATGGACCTTGCCGTCAGAGAGAGAGCGCTGAGAAAGAATGGCTCCCACGCCCACCTCTGACGCGTCAACCTCAACAACAAACTGTCTAGAGATGTCAGGTGTAACAAGAATAGGTGCGGATGTAAAACGATTCTTAAGAAGATCAAAAGCTCCCTGGGCGGAAACGGACCACTTAAAGCACGTCTTAACAGAAGTAAGGGCTGTGAGAGGAGCTGCCACCTGACCGAAATTACGGATGAAACGACGGTAGAAATTAGCGAAGCCCAGAAAGCGCTGCAGCTCGACGCGTGACTTAGGAACGGGCCAATCAATGACAGCCTGGACCTTAGCGGGATCCATCTTAATGCCCTCAGCGGAAATAACGGAACCGAGAAAAGGGACAGAGGCGGCATGAAAAGTGCACTTCTCAGCCTTCACATAAAGACAGTTCTCCAAAAGGCGCTGGAGGACGCGTCGCACGTGCTGAACATGAATTGAGAGAGACGGTGAAAAAAATCAGGATATCATCCATGTAAACGAAAACAAAAATGTTCAGCATGTCTCTCAGGACGTCGTTAACTAGTGCCTGAAAGACAGCTGGAGCGTTAACGAGGCCGAAAGGAAGAACCCGGTATTCAAAGTGCCCTAACGGAGTGTTAAACGCCGTCTTCCACTCGTCCCCCTCCCTGATGCGCACGAGATGGTAGGCGTTACGAAGGTCCAATTTGGTGAAAAACCTGGCTCCCTGCAGGATCTCGAAGGCTGAAGACATAAGAGGAAGCGGATAACGATTCTTAACTGTTATGTCATTCAGCCCTCGATAATCCACGCATGGGCGCAGGGACCCGTCCTTCTTCTGAACAAAAAAAGAACCCCGCGCCGGCGGGGGAGGAGGAGGAGACTATGGTACCGGCGTCGAGCGAAACCGACAAATAATCCTCGAGAGCCTTACGTTCGGGAGCCGACAGAGAGTATAATCTACCCCGGGGGGAGTAGTTCCCGGAAGGAGATCAATACTACAGTCATACGACCGGTGTGGAGGGAGAGAAGTGGCCTTGGAACGACTGAACACCGTGCGCAGATCGTGATACTCCTCCGGCACCCCTGTCAAATCGCCAGGCTCCTCCTGTGAAGAAGAGACAGAGGAAACAGGAGGGATAGCAGACATTAAACAGGTTACATGACAAGAAACATTCCAGGATAGGATAGTATTACTAGACCAATTAATAGAAGGGTTATGGCGCACTAGCCAGGGATGACCCAAAACAACAGGTGTAAAAGGTGAACGAAAAATTAAAAAAGAAATGGTTTCGCTATGATTACCAGAGACAGTGAGGGTTAAAGGCAGCGTCTCACGCTGAATCTTGGGGAGAGAACTACCATCTAAAGCGAACAAGGCCCTGGGCTCCCTAACTGTCTGAGAGGAATGTCATGTTCCCGAGCCCAGGTCTCGTCCATAAAACAGCCCTCCGCCCCAGAGTCTATCAAGGCACTGCAGGAAGCAGATGAACCGGGCCAGCGGAGATGGACCGGAAAGGTAGTGCGTGATCCAGAAGGAGAGGCCTGAGTAGTTGCGCTCACCAGTAGCCCTCCTCTTACTGATGAGCTCTGGCCTTTTACTGGACATGAGGTGACAAAATGACCAGCGGAGCCGCAGTAGAGACAGAGGCGATTGGTGATTCTCCGTTCCCTCTCCTTGGCCGAGATGCGAATACCCCCAGCTGCATAGGCTCAGCATCCGAGCCGGCGGAGGAGGGTGGCAGTGATGCGGCAGGTGGCAGTGATGTGGAGAGGGGAGCAACGGAGAACGTGAGCTCCTTTCCACGAGCTCGGCGACGAAGATCAAACCGTCGCTCTATGCGAATAGCGAGAGCTATTAAGGAGTCCAGACTGGAAGGAACCTCCCGGGAGAGGATCTCATCCTTAACCTCGACGTGGAGACCCTCCAGAAAACGAGCGAGCAAAGCCGGCTCGTTCCAGTCACTAGAGGCAGCGAGAGTGCGAAACTCAATAGAATAATCCGTTATGGATCTATTCCCCTGACATAGGGAAGACAGGGCCCTGGAAGCCTCCTCGCCAAAAACAGAACGGTCAAAAACCCGTATCATCTCCTCCTTAAAGTCCTGATACTGGTTAATACACTCAGCCCTCGCCTCCCAGACTGCCGTGCCCCACTCACGCGCCCGTCCGGTAAGGAGAGAAATGACGTAGGCGATGCGGGCTGCGCTCCTGGAGTAAGTGTTGGGCTGGAGAGAGAACACCACATCACACTGAGTGAGGAATGAGCGGCACTCAGTGGGCTCCCCAGAGTAACACGGCGGGTTGTTGATCCTGGGCTCCGGAGACTCGGAAACCCTGGAAGTGGGCGGTGGATCGAGGTGGAGTTGGTGAACCCGTCTTGTGAGGTCGGAGACTTGGACGGCCAGGGTCTCAACGGCATGTTGAGCAGCAGACAATTCCTCCTCGTGTCTGCCTAGCATCGCTCCCTGGATCTCGACGGCGGAGTGAAAAGGGTCCGGAGCCGCTGGGTCCATTCTCGGTCTGATTCTTCTGTTATGAACTTGAGTGAAGACCCAAACACGGTTTTAACAGAAAACAGAGTTCTTTAATAAAAACAGGAATGGCATAAATCCTCTTCCAACGTAGTCAATGGAACAAAAGAACGTAGTATAATGCAGGTTGCACCTGCCATGCATGCAGACTCCGACAGGACAGGACAAGGTGGAAGCAAACGAGACGACAGCTTGCTTCTGGCATCAAAAAACACAAACAAGAATCAGACACTGAAAGTAGCAGGAACAGAGAAAGAAATAGAGACCTAATCAGAGGGGGAAGAGAGAACAGGTGGGGAAAGAGAGAATGAGCTAGTTAGGGCAGATGTAGAACAGCTGAGGAATGAGAGACAGAGAAGGTAACCTAAAAAGACCAGCAGAGAGAGAGAATGAAGAGAAAGGACAGGAACAGACATAACAAGACATGACACTGGTGTAGCTGGAAACTGCAAATTATTTTTTATGGAATATCTACATAGGTGTACAGAGGCCCATTATCAGTAACCATCAAACCTGTGTTCCAAAGGCAAGTTGTGTTATTTAATCTAAGTTTATAATTTTAAAAGGCTAATTAATCATTAGCAAACCCTTTTGCAATTATGTTTTCACAGCTGAAAACTGTTTGTCTGATTAACCTCTTACATCTATGGGGGCGCTATTTCATTTTTGGATGAAAAACGTTCCCGTTTTAAACAAGATATTTTGTCACAAAAAGATGCTCGACTATGCATATAATTGATAGCATTCGAAAGAAAACACTCTGACGTGTCCAGAAATACCAAGATATTCTCTGTGCGTGCCCTAGAACGTGAGCTTCAGGCAAAACCAAGATGAGATGGCATCCAGGAAATGACAAGGATTTTTGAGGCTCTGTTTTCCATTGTCTCCTTATATGGCTGTGAATGCGAGAGGAATGAGCCTGCCCTTTCTGTCGTTTCCCCAAGGTTTCTGCAGCATTGTGACGTATTTGTAGGCAGATCATTGGAAGATTGACCATAAGAGACCACATTTACCAGGTGTCCGCCCGGTGTCCTGCGCCGAAATTGGTGCGCAAAAGTCACCTGCCAGTATTTTTCCATGGGATACAGAGAGGAAAGCAAGCTTCCATGAACTGCATATCAATGAAGAGATATGTGAAAAAACACCTTGAGGATTGATTCCAAACAACGTTTGCCATGTTTTGGTCGATATTATGTAGTTAATCCGGAAAAAGTTTTACGTTGTAGGTGACTGAATTTTCGGTTCGTTTCGGTAGCCAGACGCAATGTAGAAAACGGAACGATTTCTCCTACACACAGACGCTTTCAGGAAAAACTGCGCATTTGGTATGTAACTGAGAGTCTCCTCATTGAAAACATCCGAAGCTCTTCAAAGGTAAATGATTTTATTTATTTGGTTATCTGGTTTTTGTGAAAATGTTGCGTGCTAAATGCTACTCAAAATGCTATGCTAGCTTTGCATACTCTTACACAAATTAGTCAATTTCTATGGTTCAAAAACATATTTTGAAAATCTGAGATGACAGTGTTGTTAAGAAAAGGCTAAGCTTGAGAGCAGACGCATTATTTTCATTTTATTTGCGATTTTCAGAAATCGTTAACTTTGCGTTATGCTAATGAGCCTGAGGCTTTAGTCACGATCCCGGATCCGGGATGGGGAGTTTCAAGAAGTTAAAGAAGCAATAAAACTGGCCTTCTTTAGACTAGTTGAGTATCTGGAGCATTTACAATTGTGGGTTCGATTACAGGCTCAACATGGCCAGAAACAAAGGATTTTCTTCTGAAACTCGTCAGTCTATTCTTGTTCTGAGAAATTAAGGATATTCCATGCGTGAAATTGGCAAGAAATTGAGGATCTCGTACAACGCTTTGTACTACTCCCTTCACAGAACAGCGCATACTGGCTCTCCCCAGAAAGGTAAGAGGAGTGGGAGGACCTGGTGCACAACTGAGCAAACGATCAAGTACATTAGAGTGTCTAGTTTGAGAAACAGACGCATCACAAGTCCTCAACTGGCTGCTTCATTAAATAGTACCCACAAAACACCCGTCTCCACGTCAACATTGAAGAGGCGACTCCGGGATGCTTGGCCCTTCTTTTTCAGATGGCTTTTTCCTTAGTTCTCTGGTCTAAGTCTCTGATTGTCCACAAGAAGTCACAATGTCCTTCTTGGTTGTCTGTTTACTTGGACTCGTTATGGAAGAGTGGTTGCCTGAGGATGGCTAGTCAGCCGTGTTGATGATCCCCAGAGTGGTGATGTGAGCAGTGTAGGCGACGATGATTCTGAGAGAATAACCGGATGGTCCTACTTAAATTCACCTTCTAAGATACAGTACTTAGAACTGCTACTCAACCGTAACAATGATTGTTAGAGGTTCCTTTGTCTTCTTCAACCCTGTGTTGATTCTCAGGGTCATGGCTAATGTGTACCTAGCTGCAGCTTGTGGTCCGTTTATTCTGATATGTTCATTCTTAACTCAATCTTTTATATCCTCGGGTATATACCCTCGGGTAAGAAAGGGGGGGTTTTCATCATGCTGACACACTCTCTTTGCTCCCTGGGCACTGGGTTACGAGGCAAAGTATCTTAATTACAATGATCTCATTAGAGATCTAAAATCACAATCCTATCATCACAAAAACATTCTCTTTTTCCTTGATATTTTCTATACAACGTATAGGATGTAAACCTGATATACACCGTGTAAAAGCTCTTCAAGTTACAATATTTTCATTATAAAGTCTTTAAACAAGTTTTAATGAGATCACAAAATACAAATGAACTTTCCATATTCCATCTATCATCATTCCCAAAATTCGGATGTTGAAATTGTCCCAGTGTTCATTGTTTGATGTTGAAGTTTTGGGCGTTGAAGTTTTGCGCAGAAAAATGGACCATCCTCCCTACTCCCCATGAACCCTCCCCCCTCTCTCCCTGGACCCTCCTCACCCCTCTCCCTGGACCCTCCTCCCCTCTCTCCCTGGACCCTCCTCACCCCTCTCCTTGGACCCTCCTCACCCCTCTCCCTGGACCCTCCTCACCCCTCTCCCTGGACCCTCCTCAACCCTCTCCCTGGACCCTCCTCCCCCCTCTCCCTGGACCCTCCTCACCCACCTCCCTGGACTCTACTCACCCCTCTCCCTGGACCCTCCTCTCCTCTCTCCCTGCACCCTCCTCCCCTCTCTCCCTGGACCCTCCTCACCCCTCTCCCTGGACCCTCCTCACCCGTCTCCCTGGACCCTCCTCACCCGTCTCCCTGGACCCTCCTCACCCCTCTCCCAGGACCCTCCTCACCCCTCTCCCAGGACCCTCCTCACCCCTCTCCCTGGACCCTCCTCACCCGTCTCCCTGGACCCTCCTCACCCCTTTCCCTGGACCCTCCTCACCCCTCTCCCCGGACCCTCCTCACCCGTCTCCCTGGACCCTCCTCACCCCTTTCCCTGGACCCTCCTCACCCCTCTCCCCGGACCGTCCTCACCCATCTCCCCGGACCCTCCTCACCCGTCTCCCTGGACCATCCTCACCCCTCTCTCTGGACCCTCCTCACCCCTCTCCCTGGACCCTCCTCACCCCTCTCCCTGGACCCTCCTCACCAGTCTCCCTGGACCCTCCTCACCCCTCTCCCTGGACCCTCCTCACCGCTCTCCCTGGACCCTCCTCACACCTCTCCCTGGACCCTCCTCACCTGTCTCCCTGGACCCTCCTCACCCCTCTCCCTGGACCCTCCTCACCCCTCTCCCTGGACCCTCCTCACACCTCTCCCTGGACCCTCCTCAACCCTTTTTGCAAATAGTCTGGGCAGCCATTTGACCAGATGTTCAGGAGTCTTATGGCTTGGGGAAAGAAGCTGTTTAGAAGCCTCTTAAACCTAGACTTGATGCTCCGGTACCGCTTGCCGTGCAGTAGCAGAGAGAGCAGTCTATGACTAGGGTGGCCTTCCTCTGACACAGCCTGGTATAGAGGTCCTGGATTGCAGGAAGCTATTACCCTCTGTAGTGCCTTGCGGTCGGATGCCGAGCAGTTGCCATACCAGGCAGTGATGCAACCAGTCAGGATGGTGCAGCTGTAGAACCTTTTGAGGATCTGAGGACCCAGGCCAAATCCTTTCAGTCTCCTGAGGGGGAATATGTTTTGTTGTGCCCTCTTCACGACTCTCTTAGCGACATCACGGTACACGTCCCCCCCCCAAGCTCAACTCAAAAGATGGCGCACAGAATGCAAAAATATTCTTTGAAATATTTAACCTCCACACATTAACAAGTCCAATAGCTCAAATGAAAGATAAACACCTTGTTCATCTACCCAGTGAGTCAGATTTCTAAAATGTTTTACGGCAAAAACATAGCACATATGTATATCAAACCACCACTAGGACACATACAATATGTATATTGTCAAGCAAAAAACACAATCACAAACTCAGGATTAAAAGAGAAATAATTCACTAACCTTTTGAAAATCTTCATCAGATGACAGTAATAGGACATGTTACACAGTACATTTATGTTTTTTTCAATTATGTGCTATTTATATCCATAAATCTCTGTTTACATTGAGCCATGTTAAAAAAATGCTACAAAAATGTCCTGAGAAATTATACATAGCTCCGCCAGATAACGCCAGATAACAGCAATACACATCATAAACTTTGACTAAATATACATGTTCTACATATAGTTAGAAAGATACACTGCTTCTTAATGCAACCGCTGTGTTACATTTACTTTTAACGTTACAGAATTTGTTCACTAGGCACTAATCTGAGACGGCGCTCAGACATAATCAATATTCCTCCGCTATGTTGGAGTCAACAGAAACACAAAATTACAACATAAATATTCCCTTACCTTTGATGGTCTTCGATCAGAATGTAGTGGACGAAGTCATACTTACCCAAAACATCGTTTGGTTTCAATTCGTGTGTCTTTGTATTAGCATATGCTGCAAGTTCCAGCTGAAATGCTACCAAAAATTACTTCTGGTCACGAACAGTTGCGCATCAAAACTTCAAAATTCATATTATATGTCGACTAAACTGGTCAAACTAAGTGCAGAATCAAGCTTTAGGATGTTCTAAGCGTACAAAACAATTGGCGATTCAACCAAATGAACACAACTCTTCTCAAACGAAATGGAACAAAAGAATAGGCTGTATACAATTGCGCCAGGACGAACAGATATTTTCCAGTGACACGTCACTATTTTGCCCGCCAACCGGTCAAAGCTCACGGGATTTTTTCCATTACTTGCCCCATTGAAAGAACACAGCACGCTGAACACACAGAAACTGTTCCCAGATCCGTAGCTGGTTGGGAAGGGTGGGGGCGATGACGTCAAAGTTGGGGTAACTTTCCTGATGAGAGAGAGAGTTTGGGAGAATGGCTGCCCTGTGAGTTCTGCTTTACATACAGACATAATTTGAGTGTTTTCTATTCAATAATAATAATTATATGCATATATTTCAGCATTTTTGGACAGATTTCTTTTCTGTTTACTATGGGCACGCAATTCCTCCAAAGGGGGGCAGTATTGTGCATAGCCTTTACAGGTTAGTGTGCTTGGACCATGTTAGTTTGTTGGTAATGTGGACACCAAGGAACTTGAAGCTCTCAACCTGCTCCACTGCAACCCCGTCAATGAGAATGGGGGCGTGCTCAGTCCTCTTTTTCCTGTAGTCCACAATCATCTTCTTAGTCTCGGTCCCGCTGAGGGGGAAGTTGTTGTCCTGGCACCACATGGCCAGGTCTCTGACCTCCTCCCTATAGTCTGTCTCATTTTTGTCGGTGATCAGGCCTACCACTGTTGTGTCATCGGCAAATGTAATGACGGTGTTGGAGTCGTACCGGGCCTTACAGTCATGAGTGAACAGGGAGTACAGGAGAGGACTGAGTATGCAAACCTGAGGGGCACCTGTGTTGAGGATCAGCGTGGCGGGTGTGTTGTTACCTACCTTTACCACCTGGGGCGGCCCATTAGGAAGGATTCAGTTCTAAAGGGAGGTGTTTAGTATCAGAGTCCTTAGCCTATTGATGAGCTTTTAGGGCACTGTGATGTTGAACGCTGAGCTATAGTCAATGAATAGCATTCTCACATAGGTGTTTCCTTTGTCCAGGTGTGAAAGGGCAGTGTGGAGTGCAAAAGACATTGCATCATCTGTGGATCTGTTGGGGCAGTATGCCAATTGGAGTGGGTCTAGCGTTTCTGGGAGGATGGTGTTGATGTGAGCCATGACCAGCCTTTCAAAGCACTTCATGGCTACAGATGTGAGTGCTATGGGTTGGTTGTAATTTAGGCATCTTACCTTAGTGTTCTTGGGCACAGGGACTATGGTGGTCTGCTTAAAACATGTTGGTATTACAGACTCAGACAGGGACAGGTTGAAAATGTCAGTGAAGACACTTGCCAGTTGGTCAGCGCATCCTCGCAGGACAGGTCCTGGTTATCCGTCTGGCCAAGCGGCCTTGTGAATGTTGACATGTTTAAAGGTCTTAATCACATTGGCTACGGAGAGTGTGATCACAGTCTTCTGGAACAGCTGGTGCTCTCATGCATGTTTCAGTGTTATTTGCCTTGCAGCGAGCATAGAAGTAGTTTAGCTCATCTGGTAGGCTTGTGTCACTGGGCAGCTCTCGGCTGTGATTCCCTTTGTAGTCTGTAATGGTTTGCAAGCCCTGCCACATCCGACGAGCGTCAGATCTGATACAGTACGATTAGATCTTAGTCCTGTATTGATGCCTTGACTGTTTGATGATTCGTCGGAGGGTATAGGGATTTCTTAAAAGCTTCCAGGTTAGCGTCCTGCTTCTTGAAAGAGGCAGCTCTACTCTTTGGCTCAGTGTGGATGCTGCCTGTAATCCAAGGCTTCTGGTTGGGGTATGCACGTACAGTCACTGTGGGGATGATGTCATCGATGCACTTATTGATGAAGCCAATGACTGATGTGGTGTACTCCCCGGAACGTATTCCAGTCTGTGCTAGCAAAACAGTCATGGAGCTTAACATCTGCTTCCTCTGAAAACATTTTTATTGACCATCTGCTTCCTGCTTTAATTTTACTTGTAAGCAGGAATCATGAAGATAGAATTATGTCCAGAACTGCCAAATGGAGGGTGAGCGAGAGCTTTGTACGCAGCGCTGTGTGGAGTAAACGTGGTCCAGAGTTCCTTTTCCTCTTGAATCACATTTAACATGCTGATAAACATTTAGTAAAGCGGATGTAAGTTTCCCTGCATTAAACAAGTCCTATGGACTACAGCTTTAGACAAACATATTATTTCCATCACCCCTATAGACTACAGCTTTCGACAGACACATTCCTCCCATCAGCCCTATAGACTACAGCTTTCGACAGACACATTCCTCCCATCAGCCCTATATACTACAGCTTGAGACAGACACATTCCTCCCATCAGCCCTATAGAGTACAGCTTTCGACAGACACATTCCTCCCATCAGCCCTATAGACTACAGCTTGAGACAGACACATTCCTCCCATCAGCCCTATATACTACAGCTTGAGACAGACACATTCCTCCCATCAGCCCTATAGAGTACAGCTTGAGACAGACACATTCCTCACATCAGCCCAATAGACTACAGCTTGAGACAGACACATTCCTCCCATCAGCCCTATATACTACAGCTTTCGACAGACACATTCCTCCCATCAGCCCTATAGACTACAGCTTGAGACAGACACATTCCTCCCATCAGCCCTATATACTACAGCTTGAGACAGACACATTCCTCCCATCAGCCCTATAGAGTACAGCTTGAGACAGACACATTCCTCACATCAGCCCTATATACTACAGCTTGAGACAGACACATTCCTCCCATCAGCCCTATATACTACAGCTTGAGACAGACACATTCCTCCCATCAGCCCTATATACTACAGCTTGAAACAGACACATTCCTCCCATCAGCCCTATATACTACAGCTTGAGACAGACACATTCCTCACATCAGCCCTATATACTACAGCTTGAGACAGACACATTCCTCCCATCAGCCCTATAGACTACAGCTTGAGACAGACACATTCCTCACATCAGCCCTATAGACTACAGCTTGAGACAGACACATTCCTCCCATCAGCCCTATATACTACAGCTTGAGACAGACACATTCCTCCCATCAGCCCTATAGAGTACAGCTTGAGACAGACACATTCCTCCCATCAGCCCTATATACTACAGCTTGAGACAGACACATTCCTCACATCAGCCCTATATACTACAGCTTGAGACAGACACATTCCTCCCATCAGCCCTATATACTACAGCTTGAGACAGACACATTCCTCCCATCAGCCCTATAGACTACAGCTTGAGACAGACACATTCCTCCCATCAGCCCTATAGACTACAGCTTGAGACAGACACATTCCTCCCATCAGCCCTATAGAGTACAGCTTGAGACAGACACATGGCTCCATTGAGCACAATAGACTACAGCTTGAGACAGACACATTCCTCCCATCAGCCCTATAGACTACAGCTTGAGACAGACACATTCCTCACATCAGCCCTATAGACTACAGCTTGAGACAGACACATTCCTCACATCAGCCCTATAGACTACAGCTTGAGACAGACACATTCCTCACATCAGCCCTATATACTACAGCTTGAGGCAGACACATTCCTCCCATCAGCCCTATAGAGTACAGCTTGAGACAGACACATGACTCCATTGAGCACAATAGACTACAGCTTGAGACAGACACATTCCTCCCATCAGCCCTATAGACTACAGCTTGAGACAGACACATTCCTCCCATCAGCCCTATAGACTACAGCTTGAGACAGACACATTCCTCACATCAGCCCTATAGACTACAGCTTGAAACAGACACATTCCTCACATCAGCCCTATAGACTACAGCTTGAGACAGACACATTCCTCCCATCAGCCCTATAGACTACAGCTTGAGACAGACACATTCCTCACATCAGCCCTATAGAGTACAGCTTGAGACAGACACATGACTCCATTGAGCACAATAGACTACAGCTTGAGACAGACACATTCCTCCCATCAGCCCTATAGACTACAGCTTGAGACAGACACATTCCTCCCATCAGCCCTATAGACTACAGCTTGAGACAGACACATTCCTCACATCAGCCCTATATACTACAGCTTGAGACAGACACATTCCTCCCATCAGCCCTATATACTACAGCTTGAAACAGACACATTCCTCCCATCAGCCCTATATACTACAGCTTGAGACAGACACATTCCTCCCATCAGCCCTATATACTACAGCTTGAGACAGACACATTCCTCCCATCAGCCCTATATACTACAGCTTGAAACAGACACATTCCTCCCATCAGCCCAATATACTACAGCTTGAGACAGACACATTCCTCACATCAGCCCTATATACTACAGCTTGAGACAGACACATTCCTCCCATCAGCCCTATAGACTACAGCTTGAGACAGACACATTCCTCACATCAGCCCTATAGACTACAGCTTGAGACAGACACATTCCTCCCATCAGCCCTATATACTACAGCTTGAGACAGACACATTCCTCCCATCAGCCCTATAGAGTACAGCTTGAGACAGACACATTCCTCCCATCAGCCCTATATACTACAGCTTGAGACAGACACATTCCTCCCATCAGCCCTATAGACTACAGCTTGAGACAGACACATTCCTCCCATCAGCCCTATAGACTACAGCTTGAGACAGACACATTCCTCCCATCAGCCCTATAGAGTTCAGCTTGAGACAGACACATGGCTCCATTGAGCACAATAGACTACAGCTTGAGACAGACACATTCCTCCCATCAGCCCTATAGACTACAGCTTGAGACAGACACATTCCTCACATCAGCCCTATAGACTACAGCTTGAGACAGACACATTCCTCACATCAGCCCTATAGACTACAGCTTGAGACAGACACATTCCTCACATCAGCCCTATATACTACAGCTTGAGGCAGACACATTCCTCCCATCAGCCCTATAGAGTACAGCTTGAGACAGACACATGACTCCATTGAGCACAATAGACTACAGCTTGAGACAGACACATTCCTCCCATCAGCCCTATAGACTACAGCTTGAGACAGACACATTCCTCCCATCAGCCCTATAGACTACAGCTTGAGACAGACACATTCCTCACATCAGCCCTATAGACTACAGCTTGAAACAGACACATTCCTCACATCAGCCCTATAGACTACAGCTTGAGACAGACACATTCCTCCCATCAGCCCTATAGACTACAGCTTGAGACAGACACATTCCTCACATCAGCCCTATAGAGTACAGCTTGAGACAGACACATGACTCCATTGAGCACAATAGACTACAGCTTGAGACAGACACATTCCTCCCATCAGCCCTATAGACTACAGCTTGAGACAGACACATTCCTCCCATCAGCCCTATAGACTACAGCTTGAGACAGACACATTCCTCACATCAGCCCTATATACTACAGCTTGAGACAGACACATTCCTCCCATCAGCCCTATAGAGTACAGCTTGAGACAGACACATGACTCCATTGAGCACAATAGACTACAGCTTGAGACAGACACATTCCTCCCATCAGCCCTATAGACTACAGCTTGAGACAGACACATTCCTCCCATCAGCCCTATAGACTACAGCTTGAGACAGACACATTCCTCACATCAGCCCTATAGACTACAGCTTGAAACAGACACATTCCTCACATCAGCCCTATAGACTACAGCTTGAGACAGACACATTCCTCCCATCAGCCCTATAGACTACAGCTTGAGACAGACACATTCCTCACATCAGCCCTATAGAGTACAGCTTGAGAAAGACACATGACTCCATTGAGCACAATAGACTACAGCTTGAGACAGACACATTCCTCCCATCAGCCCTATAGACTACAGCTTGAGACAGACACATTCCTCCCATCAGCCCTATAGACTACAGCTTGAGACAGACACATTCCTCCCATCAGCCCTATATACTACAGCTTGAGACAGACACATTCCTCCATCAGCCCTATAGACTACAGCTTGAGACAGACACATTCCTCACATCAGCCCTATAGACTACAGCTTGAGACAGACACATTCCTCCCATCAGCCCTATATACTACAGCTTGAGACAGACACATTCCTCACATCAGCCCTATATACTACAGCTTGAGACAGACACATTCCTCCCATCAGCCCTATATACTACAGCCCAGACACATTCCTCCCATCAGACCTATAGACTACAGCTTGAGACAGACACATTCCTCACATCAGCCCTATATACTACAGCTTGAGACAGACACATTCCTCCCATCAGCCCTATAGACTACAGCTTGAGACAGACACATTCCTCCCATCAGCCCTATAGAGTACAGCTTGAGACAGACACATTCCTCCCATCAGCCCTATATACTACAGCTTGAGACAGACACATTCCTCACATCAGCCCTATAGACTACAGCTTGAGACAGACACATTCCTCACATCAGCCCTATAGACTACAGCTTGAGACAGACACATTCCTCCCATCAGCCCTATAGACTACAGCTTGAGACAGACACATTCCTCCCATCAGCCCTATAGACTACAGCTTGAGACAGACACATTCCTCCCATCAGCCCTATAGACTACAGCTTGAGACAGACACATTCCTCCCATCAGCCCTATAGACTACAGCTTGAGACAGACACATTCCTCCCATCAGCCCTATAGACTACAGCTTGAGACAGACACATTCCTCCCATCAGCCCTATAGACTACAGCTTGAGACAGACACATTCCTCCCATCAGCCCTATATACTACAGCTTGAGACAGACACATTCCTCCCATCAGCCCTATAGACTACAGCTTGAGACAGACACATTCCTCCCATCAGCCCTATAGACTACAGCTTGAGACAGACACATTCTCCCATCAGCCCTATAGACTACAGCTTGAGACAGACACATTCCTCCCATCAGCCCTATAGACTACAGCTTGAGACAGACACATTCCTCACATCAGCCCTATAGACTACAGCTTGAGACAGACACATTCCTCACATCAGCCCTATAGACTACAGCTTGAGACAGACACATTCCTCACATCAGCCCTATAGACTACAGCTTGAGACAGACACATTCCTCACATCAGCCCTATAGACTACAGCTTGAGACAGACACATTCCTCACATCAGCCCTATAGACTACAGCTTGAGACAGACACATTCCTCCCATCAGCCCTATATACTACAGCTTGAGACAGACACATTCCTCCCATCAGCCCTATAGAGTACAGCTTGAGACAGACACATGACTCCATTGAGCACAATAGACTACAGCTTGAGACAGACACATTCCTCCCATCAGCCCTATAGACTACAGCTTGAGACAGACACATTCCTCCCATCAGCCCTATAGACTACAGCTTGAGACAGACACATTCCTCCCATCAGCCCTATAGACTACAGCTTGAGACAGACACATTCCTCACATCAGCCCTATAGACTACAGCTTGAGACAGACACATTCCTCCCATCAGCCCTATAGACTACAGCTTGAGACAGACACATTCCTCCATCATAGACACAGCTTGAAACAGACACATTCCTCCCATCAGCCCTATAGAGTACAGCTTGAGACAGACACATTCCTCCCATCAGCCCTATAGACTACAGCTTGAGACAGACACATTCCTCCCATCAGCCCTATAGACTACAGCTTGAGACAGACACATTCCTCCCATCAGCCCTATAGACTACAGCTTGAGACAGACACATTCCTCCCATCAGCCCTATAGACTACAGCTTGAGACAGACACATTCCTCCCATCAGCCCTATAGACTACAGCTTGAGACAGACACATTCCTCCCATCAGCCCTATAGACTACAGCTTGAGACAGACACATTCCTCCCATCAGCCCTATAGACTTGAGACAGACACATGACTCCATTGAGCACAATAGACTACAGCTTGAGACAGACACATTCCTCCCATCAGCCCTATAGACTACAGCTTGAGACAGACACATTCCTCCCATCAGCCCTATAGACTACAGCTTGAGACAGACACATTCCTCCCATCAGCCCTATAGACTACAGCTTGAGACAGACACATTCCTCCCATCAGCCCTATAGACTACAGCTTGAGACAGACACATTCTCCCATCAGCCCTATAGAGTACAGCTTGAGACAGACACATTCCTCCCATCAGCCCTATAGCCCTACTACAGCTTGAGACAGACACATTCCTCCCATCAGCCCTATAGAGCTACAGCTTGAGACAGACACATTCAGACTCCCATCAGCCCTATATACTACAGCTTGAGACAGACACATTCCTCCCATCAGCCCTATATACTACAGCTTGAGACAGACACATTCCTCCCATCAGCCCTATAGACTACAGCTTGAGACAGACACATTCCTCCCATCAGCCCTATAGACTACAGCTTGAGACAGACACATTCCTCCCATCAGCCCTATATACTACAGCTTGAGACAGACACATTCCTCCCATCAGCCCTCCAGACACATTCCTCCCATCAGCCCTATAGACTACAGCTTGAGACAGACACATTCCTCCCATCAGCCCTATAGACTACAGCTTGAGACAGACACATTCCTCCCATCAGCCCTATAGACAATACAGCTTGAGACAGACACATTCCTCCCATCAGCCCTATAGACTACAGCTTGAGACAGACACATTCCTCCCATCAGCCCTATATACTACAGCTTGAGACAGACACATTCCTCCCATCAGCCCTATATACTACAGCTTGAGACAGACACATTCCTCCCATCAGCCCTACTACAGCTTGAGACAGACACATTCCTCCCATCAGCCCTATAGAGTACAGCTTGAGACAGACACATTCCTCCATCACAATATAGACTACAGCTTGAGACAGACACATTCCTCCCATCAGCCCTATAGACTACAGCTTGAGACAGACACATTCCTCCCATCAGCCCTAGCCCTTGAGATATCAGCCCTACTACAGCTTGAGACAGACACATTCCTCCCATCAGCCCTATATACTACAGCTTGAGACAGACACATTCCTCCCATCAGCCCTATATACTACAGCTTGAGACAGACACATGACTCCATTGAGCACAATAGACTACAGCTTGAGACAGACACATTCCTCCCATCAGCCCTATATACTACAGCTTGAGACAGACACATTCCTCCCATCAGCCCTATATACTACAGCTTGAGACAGACACATTCCTCCCATCAGCCCTATAGACTACAGCTTGAGACAGACACATTCCTCACATCAGCCCTATAGAGTACAGCTTGAGACAGACACATTCCTCCCATCAGCCCTATAGACTACAGCTTGAGACAGACACATTCCTCCCATCAGCCCTATATACTACAGCTTGAGACAGACACATTCCTCCCATCAGCCCTATATACTACAGCTTGAGACAGACACATTCCTCACATCAGCCCTATAGACTACAGCTTGAGACAGACACATTCCTCCCATCAGCCCTATATACTACAGCTTGAGACAGACACATTCCTCCCATCAGCCCTATAGCTACAGCTTGAGACAGACACATTCCTCCCATCAGCCCTATATACTACAGCTTGAGACAGACACATTCCTCCCATCAGCCCTATAGACTACAGCTTGAGACAGACACATTCCTCCCATCAGCCCTATAGACTACAGCTTGAGACAGACACATTCCTCCCATCAGCCCTATAGACTACAGCTTGAGACAGACACATTCCTCCCATCATCAGCCCTATAGACTACAGCTTGAGACAGACACATTCCTCCCATCAGCCCTATATACTACAGCTTGAGACAGACACATTCCTCCCATCAGCCCTATAGACTACAGCTTGAGACAGACACATTCCTCCCATCAGCCCTATAGACTACAGCTTGAGACAGACACATTCCTCCCATCAGCCCTATAGACTACAGCTTGAGACAGACACATTCCTCCCATCAGCCCTATAGACTACAGCTTGAGACAGACACATTCCTCCCATCAGCCCTATAGACTACAGCTTGAGACAGACACATTCCTCCCATCAGCCCTATAGACTACAGCTTGAGACAGACACATTCCTCCCATCAGCCCTATAGACTACAGCTTGAGACAGACACATTCCTCACATCAGCCCTATAGACTACAGCTTGAGACAGACACATTCCTCCCATCAGCCCTATATACTACAGCTTGAGACAGACACATTCCTCCCATCAGCCCTATAGAGTACAGCTTGAGACAGACACATGACTCCATTGAGCACAATAGACTACAGCTTGAGACAGACACATTCCTCCCATCAGCCCTATAGACTACAGCTTGAGACAGACACATTCCTCCCATCAGCCCTATAGACTACAGCTTGAGACAGACACATTCCTCCCATCAGCCCTATCAGCTTGAGACATCAGCCCTATATACTACAGCTTGAGACAGACACATTCCTCCCATCAGCCCTATAGACTACAGCTTGAGACAGACACATTCCTCCCATCAGCCCTATAGAGTACAGCTTGAGACAGACACATTCCTCCCATCAGCCCTATAGACTACAGCTTGAGACAGACACATTCCTCCCATCAGCCCTATAGACTACAGCTTGAGACAGACACATTCCTCCCATCAGCCCTATAGACTACAGCTTGAGACAGACACATTCTCCCATCAGCCCTATATACTACAGCTTGAGACAGACACATTCCTCCCATCAGCCCTACTACAGCTTGAGACAGACACATTCCTCCCATCAGCCCTATAGACTACAGCTTGAGACAGACACATTCCTCCCATCAGCCCTATAGACTACAGCTTGAGACAGACACATTCCTCCCATCAGCCCTATAGACTACAGCTTGAGACAGACACATTCCTCCCATCAGCCCTATAGACTACAGCTTGAGACAGACACATTCCTCCCATCAGCCCTATAGACTACAGCTTGAGACAGACACATTCCTCCCATCAGCCCTATAGACTACAGCTTGAGACAGACACATTCCTCCCATCAGCCCTATAGACTACAGCTTGAGACAGACACATTCCTCCCATCAGCCCTATAGACTACAGCTTGAGACAGACACATTCCTCCCATCAGCCCTATAGACTACAGCTTGAGACAGACACATTCCTCCCATCAGCCCTATAGACTACAGCTTGAGACAGACACATTCCTCCCATCAGCCCTATATACTACAGCTTGAGACAGACACATTCCTCCCATCAGCCCTATAGAGTACAGCTTGAGACAGACACATTCCTCCCATCAGCCCTATAGACTACAGCTTGAGACAGACACATTCCTCCCATCAGCCCTATAGACTACAGCTTGAGACAGACACATTCCTCCCATCAGCCCTATAGACTACAGCTTGAGACAGACACATTCCTCCCATCAGCCCTATAGACTACAGCTTGAGACAGACACATTCCTCCCATCAGCCCTATAGACTACAGCTTGAGACAGACACATTCCTCCCATCAGCCCTATAGACTACAGCTTGAGACAGACACATTCCTCCCATCAGCCCTATAGACTACAGCTTGAGCCCAACAGACACATTCCTCCCATCAGCCCTATAGACTACAGCTTGAGACAGACACATTCCTCCCATCAGCCCTATAGACTACAGCTTGAGACAGACACATTCCTCCCATCAGCCCTATAGACTACAGCTTGAGACAGACACATTCCTCCCATCAGCCCTATAGACTACAGCTTGAGACAGACACATTCCTCCATCAGCCCTATAGACTACAGCTTGAGACAGACACATTCCTCCCATCAGCCCTATAGACTACAGCTTGAGACAGACACATTCATCAGCCCTATAGACTACAGCTTGAGACAGACACATTCCTCCATCAGCCCTATAGACTACAGCTTGAGACAGACACATTCCTCCCATCAGCCCTATAGACTACAGCTTGAGACAGACACATTCCTCCCATCAGCCCTATAGACTACAGCTTGAGACAGACACATTCCTCCCATCAGCCCTATAGACTACAGCTTGAGACAGACACATTCCTCCCATCAGCCCTATAGACTACAGCTTGAGACAGACACATTCCTCCCATCAGCCCTATAGACTACAGCTTGAGACAGACACATTCCTCCCATCAGCCCTATAGACTACAGCTTGAGACAGACACATTCCTCCCATCAGCCCTATAGACTACAGCTTGAGACAGACACATTCCTCCCATCAGCCCTATAGACTACAGCTTGAGACAGACACATTCCTCCCATCAGCCAGACACATATAGCCCAATAGACTACAGCTTGAGACAGACACATTCCTCCCATCAGCCCTATAGACTACAGCTTGAGACAGACACATTCCTCCCATCAGCCCTATAGACTACAGCTTGAGACAGACACATTCCTCACATCAGCCCTATAGACTACAGCTTGAGACAGACACATTCCTCCCATCAGCCCTATAGACTACAGCTTGAGACAGACACATTCCTCCCATCAGCCCTATAGACTACAGCTTGAGACAGACACATTCCTCCCATCAGCCCTATAGACTACAGCTTGAGACAGACACATTCCTCCCATCAGCCCTATAGAGTACAGCTTGAGACAGACACAATACTCCCATCAGCCCTATAGAGTACAGCTTGAGACAGACACATTCCTCCCATCAGCCCTATAGACTACAGCTTGAGACAGACACATTCCTCACATCAGCCCTATAGACTACAGCTTGAGACAGACACATTCCTCCCATCAGCCCTATATACTACAGCTTGAGACAGACACATTCCTCCCATCAGCCCTATAAACTACAGCTTGAGACAGACACATTCCTCCCATCAGCCCTATAGACTACAGCTTGAGACAGACACATTCCTCCCATCAGCCCTATCAGCTTGAGACAGACACAATATAGCCCTATAGAGTACAGCTTGAGACAGACACATTCCTCCCATCAGCCCTATAGACTACAGCTTGAGACAGACACATTCCTCACATCAGCCCTATAGACTACAGCTTGAGACAGACACATTCCTCCCATCAGCCCTATATACTACAGCTTGAGACAGACACATTCCTCACATCAGCCCTATAGACTACAGCTTGAGACAGACACATTCCTCCCATCAGCCCTATAGACTACAGCTTAAGACAGACACATTCCTCCCATCAGCCCTATAGAGTACAGCTTGAGACAGACACATGACTCCATTGAGCACAATAGACTACAGCTTGAGACAGACACATTCCTCCCATCAGCCCTATAGACTACAGCTTGAGACAGACACATTCCTCACATCAGCCCTATAGACTACAGCTTGAGACAGACACATTCCTCACATCAGCCCTATAGACTACAGCTTGAGACAGACACATTCCTCCCATCAGCCCTATAGACTACAGCTTGAGACAGACACATTCCTCCCATCAGCCCTATAGACTACAGCTTGAGACAGACACATTCCTCACCATCAGCCCTATAGAGTACAGCTTGAGACAGACACATGACTCCATTGAGCACAATAGACTACAGCTTGAGACAGACACATTCCTCCCATCAGCCCTATAGACTACAGCTTGAGACAGACACATTCCTCCCATCAGCCCTATAGAGTACAGCTTGAGACAGACACATTCCTCCATCAGCCCTATAGAGTACAGCTTGAGACAGACACAATACTCCCATCAGCCCTATAGAGTACAGCTTGAGACAGACACATTCCTCCCATCAGCCCTATAGACTACAGCTTGAGACAGACACATTCCTCACATCAGCCCTATAGAGTACAGCTTGAGACAGACACATTCCTCCCATCAGCCCTATATACTACAGCTTGAGACAGACACATTCCTCCCATCAGCCCTATATACTACAGCTTGAGACAGACACATTCCTCCCATTCCTCCCATCAGCCCTATAGACTACAGCTTGAGACAGACACATTCCTCCCATCAGCCCTATAGACTACAGCTTGAGACAGACACATTCCTCCCATCAGCCCTATAGACTACAGCTTGAGACAGACACATTCCTCCCATCAGCCCTATATCTACAGCTTGAGACAGACACATTCCTCCCATCAGCCCTATAGACTACAGCTTGAGACAGACACATTCCTCCCATCAGCCCTATATTCCTCTACCCTAGCAGCTTGAGACAGACACATTCCTCCCATCAGCCCTATAGAGTACAGCTTGAGACAGACACATTCCTCCCATCAGCCCTATAGACTACAGCTTGAGACAGACACATTCCTCCCATCAGCCCTATAGACTACAGCTTGAGACAGACACATTCCTCACATCAGCCCTATAGACTACAGCTTGAGACAGACACATTCCTCCCATCAGCCCTATAGACTACAGCTTGAGACAGACACATTCCTCCCATCAGCCCTATAGACTACAGCTTGAGACAGACACATTCCATCAGCCCTATCAGCCCTATTCCTCCATCAGCCCTACAGCTTGAGACAGACACATTCCTCACATCAGCCCTATAGACTACAGCTTGAGACAGACACATTCCTCACATCAGCCCTATAGACTACAGCTTGAGACAGACACATTCCTCCCATCAGCCCTATAGACTACAGCTTGAGACAGACACATTCCTCCCATCAGCCCTAAAGACTACAGCTTGAGACAGACACATTCCTCCCATCAGCCCTACTACAGCTTGAGACAGACACATTCCTCCCATCAGCCCTATAGACTACAGCTTGAGACAGACACATTCCTCCCATCAGCCCTATAGACTACAGCTTGAGACAGACACATTCCTCCCATCAGCCCTATAGACTACAGCTTGAGACAGACACATTCCTCCCATCAGCCCTATAGACTACAGCTTGAGACAGACACATTCCTCCCATCAGCCCTATAGACTACAGCTTGAGACAGACACATTCTCCCATCAGCCCTATAGACTACAGCTTGAGACAGACACATTCCTCCCATCAGCCCTATAGACTACAGCTTGAGACAGACACATTCCTCCCATCAGCCCTATAGACTACAGCTTGAGACAGACACATTCCTCCCATCAGCCCTATAGAGTACAGCTTGAGACAGACACATTCCTCCCATCAGCCCAATAGACTACAGCTTGAGACAGACACATTCCTCCCATCAGCCCTATAGACTACAGCTTGAGACAGACACATTCCTCACATCAGCCCTATAGACTACAGCTTGAGACAGACACATTCCTCACATCAGCCCTATAGACTACAGCTTGAGACAGACACATTCCTCCCATCAGCCCTATAGAGTACAGCTTGAGACAGACACATGACTCCATTGAGCACAATAGACTACAGCTTGAGACAGACACATTCCTCCCATCAGCCCTATAGACTACAGCTTGAGACAGACACATTCCTCACATCAGCCCTATAGACTACAGCTTGAGACAGACACATTCCTCCCATCAGCCCTATAGACTACAGCTTGAGACAGACACATTCCTCCCATCAGCCCTATATACTACAGCTTGAGACAGACACATTCCTCCCATCAGCCCTATATACTACAGCTTGAGACAGACACATTCCTCCCATCAGCCCTATAAACTACAGCTTGAGACAGACACATGACTCCATTGAGCACAATAGACTACAGCTTGAGACAGACACATTCCTCCCATCAGCCCTATAGACTACAGCTTGAGACAGACACATTCCTCCCATCAGCCCTATATACTACAGCTTGAGACAGACACATTCCTCCCATCAGCCCTATAAACTACAGCTTGAGACAGACACATGACTCCATTGAGCACAATAGACTACAGCTTGAGACAGACACATTCCTCCCATCAGCCCTATAGACTTCAGCTTGAGACAGACACATTCCTCACATCAGCCCTATAGACTACAGCTTGAGACAGACACATTCCTCACATCAGCCCTATATACTACAGCTTGAGACAGACACATTCCTCCCATCAGCCCTATATACTACAGCTTGAGACAGACACATTCCTCCCATCAGCCCTATAGACTACAGCTTGAGACAGACACATTCCTCACATCAGCCCTATATACTACAGCTTGAGACAGACACATTCCTCACATCAGCCCTATAGACTACAGCTTGAGACAGACACATTCCTCACATCAGCCCTATATACTACAGCTTGAGACAGACACATTCCTCACATCAGCCCTATATACTACAGCTTGAGACAGACACATTCCTCCCATCAGCCCTATAGACTACAGCTTGAGACAGACACATTCCTCCCATCAGCCCTATATACTACAGCTTGAGACAGACACATTCCTCACATCAGCCCTATAGACTACAGCTTGAGACAGACACATTCCTCCCATCAGCCCTATAGACTACAGCTTGAGACAGACACATTCCTCCCATCAGCCCTATAGACTACAGCTTGAGACAGACACATTCCTCCCATCAGCCCTATAGAGTACAGCTTGAGACAGACACATGACTCCATTGAGCACAATAGACTACAGCTTGAGACAGACACATTCCTCCCATCAGCCCTATAGACTACAGCTTGAGACAGACACATTCCTCCCATCAGCCCTATAGACTACAGCTTGAGACAGACACATTCCTCCCATCAGCCCTATAGACTACAGCTTGAGACAGACACATTCCTCACATCAGCACTATAGACTACAGCTTGAGACAGACACATTCCTCACATCAGCCCTATATACTACAGCTTGAGACAGACACATTCCTCCCATCAGCCCTATATACTACAGCTTGAGACAGACACATTCCTCACATCAGCCCTATAGACTACAGCTTGAGACAGACACATTCCTCCCATCAGCCCTATATACTACAGCTTGAGACAGACACATTCCTCCCATCAGCCCTATAGACTACAGCTTGAGACAGACACATTCCTCCCATCAGCCCTATATACTACAGCTTGAGACAGACACATTCCTCCCATCAGCCCTATATACTACAGCTTGAAACAGACACATTCCTCCCATCAGCCCTATATACTACAGCTTGAGACAGACACATTCCTCACATCAGCCCTATATACTACAGCTTGAGACAGACACATTCCTCCCATCAGCCCTATAGACTACAGCTTGAGACAGACACATTCCTCCCATCAGCCCTATATACTACAGCTTGAGACAGACACATTCCTCACATCAGCCCTATAGACTACAGCTTGAGACAGACACATTCCTCCCATCAGCCCTATAGACTACAGCTTGAGACAGACACATTCCTCCCATCAGCCCTATAGACTACAGCTTGAGACAGACACATTCCTCCCATCAGCCCTATAGAGTACAGCTTGAGACAGACACATGACTCCATTGAGCACAATAGACTACAGCTTGAGACAGACACATTCCTCCCATCAGCCCTATAGACTACAGCTTGAGACAGACACATTCCTCCCATCAGCCCTATAGACTACAGCTTGAGACAGACACATTCCTCCCATCAGCCCTATAGACTACAGCTTGAGACAGACACATTCCTCACATCAGCCCTATAGACTACAGCTTGAGACAGACACATTCCTCACATCAGCCCTATATACTACAGCTTGAGACAGACACATTCCTCCCATCAGCCCTATATACTACAGCTTGAGACAGACACATTCCTCACATCAGCCCTATAGACTACAGCTTGAGACAGACACATTCCTCACATCAGCCCTATAGAGTACAGCTTGAGACAGACACATTCCTCACATCAGCCCTATAGACTACAGCTTGAGACAGACACATTCCTCACATCAGCCCTATAGACTACAGCTTGAGACAGACACATTCCTCACATCAGCCCTATAGAGTACAGCTTGAGACAGACACATTCCTCACATCAGCCCTATAGACTACAGCTTGAGACAGACACATTCCTCCCATCAGCCCTATATACTACAGCTTGAGACAGACACATTCCTCCCATCAGCCCTATAGAGTACAGCTTGAGACAGACACATGACTCCATTGAGCACAATAGACTACAGCTTGAGACAGACACATTCCTCCCATCAGCCCTATAGACTACAGCTTGAGACAGACACATTCCTCCCATCAGCCCTATAGACTACAGCTTGAGACAGACACATTCCTCACATCAGCCCTATATACTACAGCTTGAGACAGACACATTCCTCACATCAGCCCTATAGAGTACAGCTTGAGACAGACACATTCCTCCCATCAGCCCTATAGACTACAGCTTGAGACAGACACATTCCTCCCATCAGCCCTATAGACTACAGCTTGAGACAGACACATTCCTCCCATCAGCCCTATAGACTACAGCTTGAGACAGACACATTCCTCCCATCAGCCCTATAGAGTACAGCTTGAGACAGACACATGACTCCATTGAGCACAATAGACTACAGCTTGAGACAGACACATTCCTCCCATCAGCCCTATAGACTACAGCTTGAGAAAGACACATTCCTCCCATCAGCCCTATATACTACAGCTTGAGACAGACACATTCCTCACATCAGCCCTATAGACTACAGCTTGAGACAGACACATTCCTCACATCAACCCTATAGACTACAGCTTGAGACAGACACATTCCTCCCATCAGCCCTATATACTACAGCTTGAGACAGACACATTCCTCACATCAGCCCTATAGACTACAGCTTGAGACAGACACATTCCTCCCATCAGCCCTATAGACTACAGCTTGAGACAGACACAATACTCCCATCAGCCCCAGACAACTCTTTAACGTTACCCAGGTTGAAGTGACACTACCAAGTGTTTGGTTTCACACACTGCACCCTTCACAGCCCTGACATTTCCAGAACATGAACCATGTGTTTGTGTGAGTGCTGTGTATGGATCAATAGTGTTGTTAGACTGTAACCTTTATCATGCCCTTATATAAACCAAGTGTGATTTAATGATGGACCCTAGGGAAAGCTTTGAAACTGAAAGATTTCAGATTGATTTCCTTCACCTTTAAACTCTTTCATTCATTTTTACATTGACTTCCACCTCTCAATGAAAGAGCAGGTCTTCTCTCTCCCTGTCATCATGACCTCATCATGACGTGATTCCCAGGTGGAAACTTAATGGAAGATTGACTGTCTTCATGACGTGATTCCCAGGTGGACACACAATGGCAGATTGACTGTCTTCATGACGTGATTCCCAGGTGGACACACAATGGCAGATTGACTGTCTTCATGACGTGATTCCCAGGTGGACACACAATGGCAGATTGACTGTCAAAATGACGTGATTCCCAGGTGGAAAACTAATGGCAGATTGACTGTCATCATGACGTGATTCCCAGGTGGAAACCTAATGGCAGATTTACCGTCATCATGACGTGATTCCGAGGTGGAACCCTAATGGCAGATTGAATGTCATCATGACGTGATTCCCAGGTTGAAACCTAATAGCAGATTGACTGTCATCATGACGTCAGCATTACGTGATTCCCAGGTGGAAACCTAATCACAGATTTAGTGTCAAAATGACGTGATTCCCAGGAGAAAACCTAATGGCAGATTGACTGTCCTCATTACGTCATCATTACTTGATTCCCAGGTGGAAACCTAATGACAGGTTTACTGTCATCATGACGTGTTTCCCAGGTGGAAACCTAATGGCAGATGACTGTCAAAATGACTTGATTCCCAGGTGGAAACCTAATGGCAGATTGACTGTCATCATGACGTGATTCCCAGGTGGAAACCTAATGGCAGGTTGACTGTCAAAATGACGTGATTCCCAGGTGGAAACATAATGGCAGATTGAATGTCATCATGGCGTGATTCCCAGTTGGAAACCTAATGGCAGATTGACTGTCATCATGACGTGATTCCCAGGTGGAAACCTAATGGCAGATTGAATGTCATGATGGCGTGATTCCCATGATTCCCAGGTGGAAACCTAATGGCAGATTTAAAGTCATCATGACGTGATTCCCAGGTGGAAACCTAATGGCAGATTTAAAGTCATCATGACGTGATTCCCAGGTGGAAACCTAATGGCAGATTGACTGTCATCATGACGTGATTCCCATGTGGAAAGCTAATGGCAGATTGACTGTCATCATGACGTGATTCCCAGGTGGGTGGAAACTTAATGGCATATTGACTGTCATCATGACGTGATTCCCAAGTGGAAACCTAATGGCAGATTGAATGTCATCATGGCGTGATTCCCAGGTGGAAACCTAATGGCAGATTGACTGTCATCATGGCGTGATTCCCAGGTGGAAACCTAATGGCAGATTGACTGTCCTCATTACGTCATCATTACGTGATTCCCAGTTGGAAACCTAATGACAGATTTACTTTCATCATGACGTGATTCCCAGGTGGAAACCTAATGGCAGATTGACTTTCACCACGACGTGATTCCCAGGTGGAAACCTAATGGCAGATTTACTGTCATCATGACGTGATTCCCTGGTGTAAACCTAATGGCAGATTGACTGTCAAAATGACATGATTCCCAGGTGGAAACCTAATGGAAGATTGACTGTCATCGTGACGTGATTCCCAGGTGGAAACCTAATGGCAGATTGACTCTCAAAATGACGTGATTCCCAGGTGGAAACCTAATGGGCAGATTTACTGTCATCATTTTTTTTTTTTAATTTCACCTTTATTTTACTAGGCAAGTCAGTTAAGAACAAATTCTTATTTTCAATGACGGCCTAGGAACAGTGGGTTAACTGCCTGACAGATTTGTAACTTGTCACCTCGGGGATTCAAACTTGCAACCTTTCGGTTACGATTCCAACACTCGAACCACTAGGCTACCCTGCCGCCCCATCATGACGTGATTCGCAGGTGGAAACCTAATGACAGATTGACTGTCATCATGACGTGATTCCCAGTTGGAAACCTAATGACAGATTGACTGTCATCATGAAGTGATTCCCAGTTGGAAACCTAACGAACAGATTGACTGTCATCATGACGTGATTCCCAGGTGGAAACATAATGGCAGATTTACTGTCATCATGACGTGATTCCCAGGTGGAAACCTAATGGCATATTGACCGTCATCATGACGTGATTCCCAGGTGGAAACCTAATGGCAGATTTACTGTCATCATGACGTGATTCCCAGGTGGAAACCTAATGGCAGATTGACTCTCAAAATGACGTGATTCCCAGGTGGAAAACTAATGGCAGATTGACTGTCACCACGACGTGATTCCCAGGTGGAAACCTAATGGCAGATTGACTGTCACCACGACGTGATTCCCAGGTGGAAACCTAATGGAAGATTTACTGTCATCATGACGTGATTCCCAGGTGGAAACCTAATGGCAGATTGACTGTCAAAATGACGTGATTCCCAGGTGGAAACCAAATGGAAGATTGACTGTCAAAATGATGTGATTCCCACGTGGAACCCTAATGGCAGATTGACTGTCACCACGACATGATTCCCAGGTGGAAACCTAATGGCAGATTTACTGTCATCATGACGTGATTCCCAGTTGGAAACCTAATGACAGATTTACTGTCATCATGACGTGATTCCCAGATGGAAACCTAATGCCAGATTGACTGTCATCATGAAGTGATTCCCAGGTGGAAACCTAATGGCAGATTGACTGTCAAAATGACGTGATTCCCATGTGGAAACCTAATGGCAGATTGACTGTCCTCATTACGTCATCATTACGTGATTCGCAGTTGGAAACCTAATGACAGATTTACTTTCATCATGACGTGATTCCCAGGTGGAAACCTAATGGCAGATTGACTGTCATCATGACGTGATTCCCAGGTGGAAACCTAATGGCAGATTGACTGTCATCATGACGTGATTCCCAGGTGGAAACCTAATGTCAGATTGACTGTCAAAATGACGTGATTCCCAGGTGGAAACCTAATGGAAGATTGACTGTCACCACGACTTGATTCCCAGGTGGAAACCTAATGGCAGATTTACTGTCATCAAGACGTGATTCCCTGGTGTAAACCTAATGGTAGATTGACTGTCAAAATGACGTGATTCCCAGGTGGAAACCTAATGACAGATTGACTGTCATCATGATGTGATTCCCAGGTGGAAACCTAATGGCAGATTGACTGTCAAAATGACGTGATTCCCATGTGGAAACCTAATGGCAGATTGACTGTCCTCATTACGTCATCATTACGTGATTCCCAGGTGGAAACCTAATGGCAGATTGAGTGTCAAAATGACATGATTCCCAGGTGGAAACCTAATGGAAGATTGACTGTCATCGTGACGTGATTCCCAGGTGGAAACCTAATGGCAGATTGACTCTCAAAATGACGTGATTCCCAGGTGGAAACCTAATGGGCAGATTTACTGTCATCATTTAAAAAAAAGTCACCTTTATTTTACTAGGCAAGTCAGTTAAGAACAAATTCTTATTTTAAATGACGTCCTAGGAACAGTGGGTTAACTGCCTGTTCAGGGGCAGAATGGCAGATTTGTACCTTGTCACCTCAGGGATTCAAACATGCAACCTTTTGGTTACGAGTCCAACGCTCTAACCACTAGGCTACCCTGCCCCCCCATCATGATGTGATTTTCAGGTGGAAACCTAATGGCAGATTGACTGTCATCATGATGTGATTCCCAGGTGGAAACCTAATGGCAGATTGACTGTCACCACAACGTGATTCCCAGGTGAAAACCTAATGGCAGATTTACTGTCAAAATGACGTGATTCCCAGGTGGAAACCTAATGGCAGATTGACTGTCTCCATGACGTGATTCCCAGGTGGAAACCTAATTGTCACCTCGGGGATTCAAACTTCCAACGCTCTAACCACTAGGCTACCCTGCCGCCCCATCATGACGTGATTCGCAGGTGGAAACCTAATGGCAGATTGACTGTCATCATGACGTGATTCCCAGTTGGAAACCTAATGGCAGATTGACTGTCATCATGACATGATTCCCAGGTGGAAACCTAATGGCAGATTTACTGTCATCATGACGTGATTCCCAGGTGGAAACCTAATGGGCAGATTGATTGTCATCATGACGTGATTCCCAGGTGGAAACCTAATGGCAGATTGACTGTCAAAATGACGTGATTCCCAGGTGGAAACCTAATGGCAGATTTAGATCTGTAGTGCATGAACACTCAGGCACGCCACCTGCAAATGATCTAATATTACACACACTTATGTGTACATAAACATGAAATCAGATATTCATTTGAAAGGATGTGGGGATGTTCCTCTTGTTTTGCTGAGGGCCGCAGCTCTGCATGCCGTAGAGAGGGACACAATGGCAATAGCACAGGAACAATATAGAAACTCTAAATAGATAGTCAGGGAAGCTGTATCATTAGTGTAGTAGACTGCTTTCTGTACACACACACACACACACACACACACACACATGTGCTTTGATGAAACCAGCCATCAGGGAAATCATCTCTCCTGCATAAAATAAACTGAATCAATGGTCGTCTGTGGTGAATGGGATCCTAGGTCTTTTATAAAAGCCTCTCAGGGGTCTAGGCTGGGACGGTGGTCCTGGAGAGAGGAGAGGTGTTCGATTAAGTTGTCTCTCACTCTCTCATCTCAGGGTTTTAATATGTTTGACTAAACAGAGGACCGTCCATCAGCACCTAGCACATCACAGGAGCTTGTCATTGTCAAGGTTTCAGAGGACCATTGAGAATGCGTTCCCAGGTTCCCAATGCGTTTTGATGAAAAGGACTCTCATGCCCGGAAAGCAGGTAGCGGTTGGCGGAAGTGGTTGATGTGGCAGGATGTATTTATGAGATACAATGTCCCTTCCAGCTGCATCTCCTCTCTTTCTGACTGGATTTACATAATCTTGTTGTTGTGAAATGCTCCTTAGAGATGTACAGAATTCTAAACTAGTTACCATAGTAAATTGGATTGTTCCTCTCATTTACAAAGATGGAAAATGAGAAGGGGACCTGCTCACGTAAACAGGCTGGCAGTCCTGTTTAGATATCATGGTCTGGTGAGGTTCTTGAGGAGGGGTACTTGAGTACAGGGTGTGCTCGGTGTAGTGTGGGTACTAAGGGTAGCATCTCTCATCCGGAACAAAAACGTGTCTAATTCAAGGCTGTACAGCCCGTTACACCAAACATTTTCTTGACAGCCACAGTTTTTGGTAAGCCGCCCACTTATTCAGCCTCGGCCTTATGTACTGAGAATCTGTGTCTAAAAGGCTGAAAATGACTTTGGCACACCTTACTCTGAACCCATCGGGGCCTGCAAGCTGTGTCTTCCCACAGCTGCTGGAATCTGACCAATTGGAGCGTGCAATCTATGCCGCTGACCAATGAGATGCTGGTATCTGTGCCCCAGAGCAAGTGGATGGTAATTACCTTAGAGGTTTAGAAGCTCAAGCTGGGTCTGTGTGTTGCCTCACCTCTGTCCTGTCCAGGTTCTAACACTCTTAATCAAACCAGCCTCACTGCATCGTGGCTCTGTTACACCCCTGCGGTAAAGTCATGGATCTTCCCTTCTCAATGCAACAGGAGGAAATTAGGAGAATGGAAGAGATGGGCAGTTAGACAGACAGACAGGATTGATGAGTTCCTGTGTTAGGGACAGAGTGTCAGAGTGGGAGCACACAGCTCCCACTGGGAGATTAATTTGTTAGGAGACATTGGAGTTGTAAAAGTGTTGCAGATAATGTCGTGCAGGGGGTTGGGAACTTATGCAAGGCACTGCTTAATATAAATGGCTCAATCATTTTGATACTGTTTTGATTGCAATCTATACTCCAGTCTGTGCTTCTAGTGGGTTGTATTTAAAAAAATAAAAGGGCTACATGGAGATAATCTGACCTCTGCCCTCACTTCAGCTAAATATATTCTACTGAAATGGCCCTCACTTCAGCTAAATATATTCTATCGAAATGGATGGCCCTCACTTCAGCTAAATATATTCTACTGAAATGGCCCTCACTTCAGCTAAATATATTCTACTGAAATGGCCCTCACTTCAGCTAAATATATTCTATCGAAATGGATGGCCCTCACTTCAGCTAAATATATTCTACTGAAATGGCCCTCACTTCAGCTAAATATATTCTACCGAAATGGCCCTCACTTTAGCTAAATATATTCTAATGAAAACCTCCCTGAATGTTTGAAGAAATACAAGTGACCATCCCTTATATCCAAAATATTCATGAAAACAAAGTGGATTGCAGAGAACTACCGTTTTAGTTCACTTCTTGGAGTTTTAGAAACAGTTTTCTGAGACAGTTTTAGAAACTGTTCTTCATCCTCTAAGTGTTACATGGCAAAGCAGGAATTATGATTAGCACACAGGACTGCGGGCCAGAATGCTGTGGGTTCGCAGACCACTGTGGACAAGAGCAGGGGTGGAAACATGTCCTTTATAGTAAAAGCATTGCATGAATATATCGTTGCATTTGCAGGTCTGAGAAAAAAAAACCTTTCTAAAAATGTCTTCCAGTTGCACATCAGAATTAAACCATCCATGTTTCTCAAAAGTCCAATTTTTAAGTTGTTTTAAGGTTAGGGTAATGTTTAGGCATTAACACTGAATGGTTAAGGTAAGGGTTAAGGTTTGGGATAGGCTTAAAACAACAATCTGTGGATTCGAACATTGGCACCAGAAGCAGATGCTAACGCCCATCCGCCATCCTCGTCCACAACGCCCTAGCAAAACCGAAACCTACTTGAAGGTAACAGAGCTCACTGTTTCCCCTAGTGGTCGGTGTCCACGTCCTCTCCCATCATCCTCAGACATGGATGGACGTCAAATACCGAAACATCTGTGAACGCGATCCCTGATGCAGTAAAAATGAAAAACATTGAGTAATGAAATAAGCTTTAAGCAACATATCTGTCTGTCTTATCTTGTGTAGTGTGTGTAGTGTCTGTCTTATGTGTAAGTGTATGTAGTGTCTGTCTCATCATGTGTATGTGTGTGTAGAGTGTCTGTCTTATCATGTGTAGTGTGTGCAGAGTGTCTGTCTTATCATGTGTAGTGTGTGCAGAGTGTCTGTCTTATCATGTGTAGAGTGTCTGTCTTATCATGTGTAGTGTGTCTGTCTTATCATGTCTAGTGTGTCTGTCTTATCATGTCTAGTGTGTCTGTCGTATCATGTGTAGTGTGTCTGTCTTATCACTGTCCTTCTGTCAGTGAGTGTGTATGTGTCTGTCTGGTACAGATGGTCACTTGCTATATCTATGGGGAGTGTAATCATTTAAACTGTTTGTATGTCTGTGTATGAACTCATGAAAAGGTCTGCAGATGAAGGCATGTTGAAGCTTTGTGGCTAAACATGTGTAATGTTGGTTGTAGTAATGGACGCTAGATGTTAGTAATGGATTCTAGGTGTTAGTAATGGATAGTAGCAGCAGAAGGTGTTAGTCATGGATGCTAACAGTAGAAGGTTCAGTAATGGATACTAGGCTAGTAATGGATGCTAGCAGGTTAGTAATGGATGCTAGCAGTAGAAGGTGTTAGTAATGGATTATAGGTGTTAGTAATGGATGCTAGCAGCTGAAGGTGTTAGTAATGGATGCTAGGTGTTAGTAATGGATTCTAGGTGTTAGTACTGGATGCTAGATGTTAGTAATGGATGCTAGCAGCAGAAGGTGTTAGTAATGGATGCTAGGTGTTAGTAATGGACGCTAGATGTTAGTAATGGATTCTAGGTGTTAGTAATGGATAGTAGCAGCAGAAGGTGTTAGTCATGGATGCTAACAGTAGAAGGTTCAGTAATGGATACTAGGCTAGTAATGGATGCTAGCAGGTTAGTAATGGATGCTAGCAGTAGAAGGTGTTAGTAATGGATTATAGGTGTTAGTAATGGATGCTAGCAGCTGAAGGTGTTAGTAATGGATGCTAGGTGTTAGTAATGGATTCTAGGTGTTAGTACTGGATGCTAGATGTTAGTAATGGATGCTAGCAGCAGAAGGTGTTAGTAATGGATGCTAGGTGTTAGTAATGGACGCTAGATGTTAGTAATGGATTCTAGGTGTTAGTAATGGATAGTAGCAGCAGAAGGTGTTAGTCATGGATGCTAACAGTAGAAGGTTCAGTAATGGATACTAGGCTAGTAATGGATGCTAGCAGGTTAGTAATGGATGCTAGCAGTAGAAGGTGTTAGTAATGGATTATAGGTGTTAGTAATGGATGCTAGCAGCTGAAGGTGTTAGTAATGGATGCTAGGTGTTAGTAATGGATTCTAGGTGTTAGTACTGGATGCTAGATGTTAGTAATGGATGCTAGCAGCAGAAGGTGTTAGTAATGGATTATAGGTGTTAGTAATGGATGCTAGCAGCAGAAGGTGTTAGTAATGGATGCTAGCAGTAGAAGGTGTTAGTAATGGATTATAGGTGTTAGTAATGGATGCAAGCAGCAGACGGTGTTAGTAATGGATGCTAGCAGAAGAAGGTGTCAGTAATGGATGCAAGCAGTAGAAGGTGTCAGTAATGGATGCTAGCAGTAGAAGGTGTTAGTAATGGATTATAGGTGTTAGTAATGGATGCTAGCAGCAGAAGGTGTTATTAATGGATGTTAGCAGTAGAAGGTGTCAGTAATGGATGCTAGCAGTAGAAGGTGTTAGTAATGGATGCTAGCATCAGAAGGTGTTAGTAATGGATGCTAGCAGTAGAAGGTGTTAGTAATGGATTATAGGTGTTAGTAATGGATGCTAGCAGCAAAAGGTGTTAGTAATGGATGCTAGCAGTAGAAGGTGTCAGTAATGGATACTAGGTTAGTAATGGATGCAAGCAGCAGACGGTGTTAGTAATGGATGCTAGCAGAAGAAGGTGTCAGTAATGGATGCAAGCAGTAGAAGGTGTTAGTAATGGATGCTAGCAGTAGAAGGTGTTAGTAATGGATGCTAGCAGTAGAAGGTGTCAGTAATGGATACTAGGTTAGTAATGGATGCTAGCAGGTTAGTAATGGATGCTAGCAGTAGAAGGTGTTAGTAATGGATTATAGGTGTTAGTAATGGATGCTAGCAGCCGAAGGTGTTAGTAATGTATGCTAGCAGTAGAAGGTGTTAGTAATGGATGCTAGCAGTAGAAGGTGTTAGTAATGGATTCTAGGTGTTAGTAATGGATGCTAGCAGCAGAAGGTGTTAGTAATGGATGTTAGCAGTAGAAGGTGTCAGTAATGGATGCTTGCAGTAGAAGGTGTTAGTAATGGATGCTAGCATCAGAAGGTGTTTGTATTGGATGCTAGCAGTAGAAGGTGTTAGTAATGGATTATAGGTGTTAGTAATGGATGCTAGCAGTAGAAGGTGTCAGTAATGGATGCTAGCAGTAGAAGGTGTCAGTATTGGATGCCAGCAGCAGAAGGTGTTAGTAATGTATTCAAGGTGTTAGTAATGGATGCTAGCAGCAGAAGGTGTTAGTAATGGATGCTAGGTGTTAGTAATGGATGCTAGATGTTAGTAATGGATTCTAGGTGTTAGTAATGGATGCTAGTAGCAGAAAGATTTAGAAATGGATGCAAGCAGTAGAAGGTGTTAGTAATGGATGCTAGTAGTAGAAGGTGTTAGTAATGGATGCTAGCAGTAGAAGGTGTCAGTAATGGATGCAAGCAGTAGAAGGTGTCAGTTTTGGATGCCAGCAGCAGAAGGTGTTAGTAATGTATTCAAGGTGTTAGTAATGGCTGCTAGCAGCAGAAGGTGTTAGTAATGGATGCTAGCAGTAGAAGGTGTTAGTAATGGATTATTGGTGTTAGTAATGGATGCTAGCAGCAGAAGGTATTAGTAATGGATGCTAGCAGTAGAAGGTGTTAGTAATGGATTATAGGTGTTAGTAGTGGATGCTAGCAGCAGAAGGTGTTAGTAATGGATGCTAGCAGCAGAGGGTGTTAGTAATGGATGTTAGCAGTAGAAGGTGTTAGTAATGGATGCTAGGTGTTAGTAATGTATGCTCGGTGTTAGTAATGGATCCTAGCAGCAGAAGGTGTTAGTAATGGATTCTAGGTGTTAGTAATGGATGCTAGCAGCAGAAGGTGTTAGTAATGGATGCTAGCAGTAGAAGGTGTTAGTAATGGATTCTAGGTGTAAGTAATGGATGCTAGCAGCAGAAGGTGTTAGTAATGGATGTTAACAGTAGAATGTGTCACTAATGGATGCTAGCAGTAGAAGGTTCAGTAATGGATACTAGGCTAGTAATGGATGCTAGCAGGTTAGTAATGGATGCTAGCAGTAGAAGGTGTTAGTAATGGATTATAGGTGTAAGTAATGGATGCTAGCAGCTGAAGGTGTTAGTAATGGTTTCTAGGTGTTAGTAATGGATGCTAGGTGTTAGTAATGGATTCTAGGTGTTAGTAATGGATGCTAGATGTTAGTAATGGATGCTAGCAGCAGAAGGTGTTAGTAATGGATGCTAGCAGCAGATGGTGTTAGTAATGGATGCTAGCAGTAGAAGGTGTTAGTAATGGATGCTAGGTGTTAGTAATGGATGCTAGGTGTTAGTAATGGATGCTAGGTGTTAGTAATGGATGCTAGCAGCAGAAGGTGTTAGTAATGGATTCTAGGTGTAAGTAATGGATGCTAGCAGCAGAAGGTGTTAGTAATGGATGTTAACAGTAGAATGTGTCACTGTAAAGTGGCTGTTCCACTGGATGTCAGAAGGTGAATTCACCAATTTGTAAGTCGCTCTGGATAAGAGCGTCTGCTAAATGACTTAAATGTAATGTAAATGTAATGGATGCTAGCAGTAGAAGGTGTTAGTAATGGATTATAGGTGTTAGTAATGGATGCTAGCAGCAGAAAGTGTTAGTAATGGATGCTAGCAGTAGAAGGTGTCAGTAATGGATGCTAGCAGTAGAAGGTGTCAGTATTGGATGCCAGCAGCAGAAGGTGTTAGTAATGGATGCTAGCAGCAGAAGGTGTTAGTAATGGATGCTAGCAGTAGAAGGTGTTAGTAATGGATGTTAGCAGTAGAAGGTGTCAGTAATGGAAGCTAGCAGTAGAAGGTGTTAGTAATGGATGCTAGCATCAGAAGGTGTTAGTAATGGATGCTAGCAGTAGAAGGTGTTAGTAATGGATTATAGGTGTTAGTAATGGATGCTAGCAGCAGAAGGTATTAGTAATGGATGTTAGCAGTAGAAGGTGTCAGTAATGGAAGCTAGCAGTAGAAGGTGTTAGTAATGGATGCTAGCATCAGAAGGTGTTAGTAATGGATGCTAGCAGTAGAAGGTGTTAGTAATGGATTATAGGTGTTAGTAATGGATGCTAGCAGCAGAAGGTGTTAGTAATGGATTCTAGGTGTTAGTAATGGATGCAAGCAGCAGTAGAAGGTGTTAGTAATGGATGCTAGCAGAAGAAGGTGTCAGTAATGGATGCAAGCAGTAGAAGGTGTTCGTAATGGATGCTAGCAGTAGAAGGTGTTAGTAATGGATTATGGGTGTTAGTAATGGATGCTAGCAGCAGAAGGTGTTAGTAATGGATGCTAGCATCAGAAGGTGTTAGTAATGGATGCTAGCAGTAGAAGGTGTTAGTAATGGATGCTAGCATCAGAAGGTGTTAGTAATGGATGCTAGCAGTAGAAGGTGTTAGTAATGGATTATAGGTGTTAGTAATGGATGCTAGCAGTAGAAGGTGTTAGTAATGGATTCTAGGTGTTAGTAATGGATGCTAGCAGCAGAAGGTGTTAGTAATGGATGTTAGCAGTAGAAGGTGTCAGTAATGGATGCTAGCAGTAGAAGGTGTTAGTAATGGATACTAGCATCAGGTGTTGTTAGTATTGGATGCTAGCAGTAGAAGGTGTTAGTAATGGATGTTAACAGTAGAATGTGTCACTAATGGATGCTAGCAGTCGAAGGTGTCATTAATGGATGCTAGGTGTTAGTAATGGATGCTCGGTGTTATTAATGGATGCTAAAAGCAGAAGGTGTTAGTAATGGATGCTAGGTGTCAGTAATGGATGATAGCAGTAGAAGGTGTTAGCAATGGATTCTAGGTGTTAGTAATGGATGCTAGGTGTTAGTAATGGATGCTTGATATTAGTAATGGATGCTAGGTGTTAGTAATGGATGCTAGCAGCAGAAAGTGTTAGTAATGGATGCTAGGTTTTCGTAATGAATGCTAGTAGCAGAAAGTTTTAGAAATGGATGCTAGCGGCAGAAGGTGTTAATAATGGATGCTAGCAGTAGAAGGTGTCAGTATTGAATGCCAGCAGCAGAAGGTGTTAGTAATGTATTCAAGGTGTTAGTAATGGATGCTAGCAGCAGAAGGTGTTAGTAATGGATGCTAGCAGTAGAAGGTGTTAGTAATGGATGCTAGGTGTTAGTAATGGATGCAAGCAGCAGAACGTGTTTGTAATGGATGCTAGGTGTTAGTAATGGATGCTAGCAGTAGAAGGTGTTAGTAATGGATGCTAGGTGTTAGTAATGGATGCAAGCAGCAGAAAGTGTTTGTAATGGATTCTAGGAGTTAGTAGTGGATGCTAGTAGCAGAAAGATTTAGAAATGGATGCAAGCTGTAGAAGGTGTTAGTAATGGATGCTAGCAGTATAAGGTGTCAGTAATGGATGCAAGCAGTAGAAGGTGTCAGTATTGGATGCCAGCAGCAGAAGGTGTTAGTAATGTATTCAAGGTGTTAGTAATGGCTGCTAGCAGCAGAAGGTGTTAGTAATGGATGCTAGCAGTAGAAGGTGTTAGTAATGGATTATTGGTGTTAGTAATGGATGCTAGCAGCAGAAGGTGTTAGTAATGGATGCTAGCAGTAGAAGGTGTTAGTAATGGATTCTAGGTGTAAGTAATGGATGCTAGCAGCAGAAGGTGTTAGTAATTGATGTTAACAGTAGAATGTGTCACTAATGGATGCTAGCAGTCGAAGGTGTTATTAATGGATGCTAGGTGTTAGTAATGGATGCTCGGTGTTATTAATGGATGCTAAAAGCAGAAGGTGTTAGTAATGGATGCTAGGTGTCATTAATGGATGATAGCAGTAGAAGGTGTTAGTAATGGATGCTAGGTGTTAGTAATGGATGCTTGATGTTAGTAATGGATGCTAAGTGTTAGTAATGGATGCTAGCAGCAGAAAGTGTTAGTAATGGATGCTAGGTGTTCGTAATGAATGCTAGTAGCAGAAAGTTTTAGAAATGGATGCTAGCGGCCGAAGGTTTTAGTAACGGATGCTTGCTGAAGAAGGTGTTAGTGATGGATGCTAGCAGCAGAAGGTGTTAGTAATGGATGCTAGGTGTTGGTAATGGATGCTAGGTGTTAGTAATGGAAGCTAGGTGTTAGTAATGGATGCTAGGTGTTAGTAATGGATGCTAGCAGTAGAAGGTGTTAGTAATGGATGCTCGGTGTTAGTAATGGTTGCTTGGTGTTAGTGATGGATGCTAGCAGCAGAAGTTGTTAGTAGTGGATGCTAGCAGCAGAAGGTGTTAGTAGTGGATGCTAGCAGTTGAAGGTGTTAGTAATGGATGCTAGCAGCAGAAGGTGTTAGTAGTCGATGCTAGCAGCAGAAGGTGTCAGTTATGATGCTAGCAGCAGAAGGTGCAGTAATGGATGCTAGGTATTAGTAATGGATGCTAGTTGTTAGCAATGGATGCTCGCAGCAGAAGGTGTTAGTAATGGATGCTAGCAGCAGAAGGGGTTGGTAATGATGCTAGCAGTAGAAGGTGTTAGTAATGGATGCTCGCAGCAGAAGAGTATTCCATAGGCTTGTGAACTGTATTATTTAGTGTACCGCATGAGTAACGAGACCCAAGCAGGCCTGTTAACCCTCCTACACATACACACTGCCTTAACTTAGCTTAACCCCAGGAAGAGAAGCTGCTGCCTTGGCAGATACAAATACACAAACAGACATGCACCCACACTAGGATACCCCAGGCGCCAAGCATCATCAGTGCATTTCTACCCAATGCACTTCTGCGTCTTTGTCATCTTAACATATGTACTACAGATTCAACACAGGGTGGTGATTGGGGGTGTGATTCCAGATGAGGGAAGGTGTGTGTGTGTGTGTGTGTGTGTGTGTGTGTGTGTGTGTGTGTGTGTGTGTGTGTGTGTGTGTGTGTGTGTGTGTGTGTGTGTGTGTGTGTGTGTGTGGTTAACATACAATTTTTATCTCACATTTCCTAGACAGTCTTTCTTCAGTCGCTGTCTGTGTAACTTCTAGCTAGGGGAGATGGCATGGCTGGGGATGGTGTTTGATGTCCTGCTGATCACAAAACTTGATATCACTTCTCTCTTCTGTCATCTTTTGATTTACAGGTATAATGGGAGAATATGAGCCTAAAATCGAGGTGCATTTCCCCCAGTCTGTCCTGGCTGCCAGAGGAGTCACCGTGAGTCTGGAGTGTTTCGCCCTGGGGAAGTAAGTGCAGAAACATCCAAGCTGTTTGATCCTCTGAACATCCACATATCTCCGTTATGGTGGAACTTAGTGTTACAGAGTTCATGTTACTTTCCTAAAATTCCCCAGTTTTCCAGAAATCCCAGCTGGAAGATTCCTGGAATGGGAAGGAATTAAAAGGAAATCCAGGAACTCTCCAACAGGCATTGTGGGAAATTTGGGAACATTCCTGGAATTCTAAGTAAAATGCTAGTAAGAACCCCCAGTAGATTCACTGACTATCATATATCTTTCAACACTCGCAACAACCACCAGTAGGGACCATTCCCCATCATCCCTCATTCAACACTCTAACAACCTCCGGTAGATTATTTTACTATAATCCCTTATTCAACACTATCAACAACCACCAGTATATCAATTTACTATAACCCCTTATACAACACTATCAACAACCACCGGTAGATCCTGTTGTTACCATCCCTTATTCAACACTATGTACGACCACCGGTAGATTAATTTACTATAATCCCTTATTCAACACTCTCAACAGCCACCACTATATTAATTTACTATAATCCCTTATTCAACACTCTCAACAACCACCACTATATTAATTTACTATAACCCCTTATTCAACACTCTCGACAACCAATGGTAGATTAATTTACTATAATCCCTTATTCAACACTGTCAACAACCACCACTATATTAATTTACTATAATCCCTTATACAACACTCTCAACAACCAACGGTAGATTCATTGATTGTCATCCCTTATTCAGGTTAACAATATGCTTGGTTAAATACATTTTCATAATGGTTGTATTAAAACATTTTCCAGATGAAATCATTCCCGTACACTACTGATACTAATTGCTATGTTTCTTGTAAACTGGGTTAACCAAACCCTAAACAGCAACACACTACAATTCAGAGCCATATACAAACATGGAGAAGGCTATGAGATTTATGACCATATACAGAACACTGTTGTGTAGGCTATGACTCGGCTACACATCCACTCACTATTGTAAATGTCTATAAGAGCCAAAAACCTTTCCTATATTAACATTCACTCCAGGCTGGATGTTGAGCCACTGTATTACCAGTTTGAGCCATCATGGCCGGCTAGATGGCTTGTTAGTGCTGGTGGAAGCAGGAGTGGAGAGGAAACTGAGCCCTGGGGAGCCATGTGTTGTGATAATGGAAAGTAATGCCAGCCAGTGTTTGCAGGGTGTTTTTAATGTCTGTTGTGTAGCGTGGAAGCCAAGGTTAAGGCTGTGAAAGATAAAGCCACCACCAGCGGACTGCAAGAGGGAAAAACACACTCACATTTGTCAGCACGGTACAGGCCAACATCACAGAGACCAGGACCACTTGTCTATGCTGCTGAGTGTCACCTACGGTGCCTGTTTTATTGGTTTACAAAGCAGCATGACATGAAGGGTGGAGTTTTAACTGCTGCTGTATACTGTGTGATAATAATGATCATTCTGTAAAAGCTTGATGTAGCCCTAATGGATTCTGGATGTAGAACAGGCAGCACTTTGAAAATAAATACAAATATCAAATGAACATGTAATTGAATAAATCTGTAGAGCATCAGACAGACAGAGACAGGCGATCACACCAACAACAGAGTTGGTTAAAGATGTTTACACCCTCTTGTTGATCTCCCAAGGCAAAGCTTAAAAGGATTGTTTTGCATAACAAGATAATTGTTCCTATCCAAACATAATCCTGTTTCATTCCTACTTCTTATGTTGTTTATAATGATTATTTGTGTTGAATAATGCATAACCGATTCCAAACTAGAGTGCAAACAGTCTCTAATCTGACGCTACCACTGAAGGACCTAGTAATTATTTACAATGCTTTCAAGGGGTTGCCGTCTGAGTCAGTCATTTACAATGAATGATTTACATTAGAATAATAAGTAATTACCAAAGCCTATAGACATTGCCCTGACTGCATGCTTACTCTCCCATCTCCTCTGCTTGACTTTATTCTATTAAAACTTATACAGGAGCTCAGCAAACAGACTGCAGTAGACCTTGACCTGCTCTCCCTGCCTGCATCCCAAATGATACCCTATTCACTTTGTAGTGCACTACTTTTGACCAGGGCCCATAGTGGTATAGGGTGCCATTTGGGAGGCAGACCCGGTCTCTTAACTAATTTGGGCCTGATTGCTGTCATTGGCAAGGTGATCCTGGTGACTTTACCCCTCTACACCAACAAATGAATGATTTATCAATGTGGTCTATTAGGAAATGCCAGTCTTTATACTGTGAACTTGATATTTGTTTAGTTCTCGTTCCTGTTGATCAACATGTACGATGGCCGCAGGTTCAGATGGAAGACAGAATGGTCCTGGTGCGGATATTGGAAAAGGCCCAAGCTTTTTTTATTCTCTGTAGTGTAGACAACACCAGCTGTCTGTCAGTCTGTCTGGATGTCTGTCTGGCTGGCTGTCTGGCTGGATGTCAGCTTAGGGATATCTGTCAATGACACCACTGTGTGGGGAACTGTCTGAAGATTGAGGTTTACAGGCTGAAAAATTAAACTGGCCTGTATGTGTAAAAATTAACCAAATGTTTTAAAATGGTCTATGATGACATTTTGTCCATGTTGGGCTACTGTACATTGACACTCTATGGGTTCATTAGTATCCTGTCAGAAGAACCATGTTCTATGGATTGATTAGTGTCCTGTCAGAAGGACCATGTTCTATGGATTGATTAGTGTCGACGATACGAAAGAGAGATTGAACAGGCTAGTAATAGGGGTAACAACAATTTCGGCAACAATCGTTTTAGAAAGAGAGGGTCCAGATTGTCTAGCCCGGCTGATTTGTAGGAGTCCAGATTTTGCAGCTCTTTCAGAACATCAGCTACCTGGATTTGGGTAAAGGCGGGTTGCTGTGGAGGGTGTGGGGCAGTTGACCGGGGTAGGGTAGCCAGGTGGAAAGCATGGCCAGCCGTAGAGAAATGCTTCTTGAAATTCTCAATTATTGTGGATTTATCGGTGGTGACAGTGTTTCCTAGACTCAGAGCAGTGGGCAGCTGGGAGGAGGTGCTCTTATTCTTATTCTAATAGTTCTAGCAGTTCTAATAGTTATAGTAGTTATTGTGTTTCTATTAGTTCTAATAGTTCTAATATTTCTAGCAGTTTTAATATTTATAATAGTTCTAATAGTTCTAGTGTTTCTAATATTTATAATTGTTTTTATAGTTCTAGCAGTTTTAGTTATTCTAGTAGTTTTAATAGTTGTAATAGTTCCAGTAGTTTTAATAGTTATAATAGTTTTAGTAGTTTTAATAGTTGTAATAGTTCTAGTAGTTGTAATAGTTGTAATAGTTCTAGTAGTTGTAATCGTTGTAATACTTCTAGTAGTTGTAATAGTTATAATAGTTATAATAGTTCTAGTAGTTGTAATAGCTATAACAGTTCTAGTAGTTATAATCGTTCTAATAGTAGGTATAGTAGTTTTAATAGTTCTAATAGTTATAGTAGTTCTAATAGTAGTTATAGTAGTTCTAATAGTTCTAATTTTTATAGTAGTTTTAATAGTTAATAGTTATTGTAGTTGTATGTGTTCTAATAGTTCTAGTAGTTGTAATCATTCTAATAGTTCTAATTGTTCTTGTTTTAATGGTTCTAGTAGTTGTAATAGTTGTAATAGTTCTAGTAGTTGTAATATTTCTAATAGTTCTATTTGTTCTTGTTCAAATGTTTATGTAACGGCTTTCTTCTACCTCCTTCTCTGACGAAGAGGTGGAATAAGGATCGGACCAAAATGCAACGTGGTTCGTTCGATACATCTTTAATATTGATGAAACACGAACAATACAAAACAACAAACTTCGAAAACCGAAACAGCCCTGACTGGTGCAACAAACACAGAGACAGGAACAATCACCCACAAACACACAGTGAAACCCAGGCTACCTAAATAGGGTTCCCAATCAGAGACAACGATAATCACCTGACTCTGATTGAGAACCGCCTCAGGCAGCCATGGACTAATCTATACACCCCACACAACCCCAAGACGAAACACACTACAAATAAACCCATGTCACACCCTGGCCTGACTCAATAAATGAAGATAACATAATAAATATAGACCAGGGCGTGACAGACCCCCCTAAGGTGCGGACTCCCGGACGCACATCAAAACAATAGGGAGGGTCCGGGTGGGCGCCTGTCCATGGCGGCGGCTCCGGCTCGGGACGTGGAACCCACTCTATGAATGTCTTAGTCCCCCCTCCTCGCGTCCTAGGATTGTCCATCCTCGCCACCGACCATGGCCTAGTAGTCCTCACCCAGAACCCCACTGGACTGAGGGGCAGCTCGGGACAGAGGGGCAGCTCAGGACAGAAGGGCAGCTCGGGACAGAGGGGCAGCTCGGGACAGAGGGGCAGCTCGGGACAGAGCGGCAGCTCGGGACAGAGGGGCAGCTCGGGACAGAGGGGCAGCTCGGGACAGAGGAAGCCCAGCACTGAGAGGAAGCCCAGCACTGAGAGGAAACCTAGAACTGAGAGGAAGCCCAGCCAGGCAGTTGAATCCGGCAGATCCTGGCTGGCTGGCAGTTCTGGCAGATCCTGGCTGACTGGCAGATCTGGAAGAGTCTGGTTGACTAGCGAATCTACACTATTAAACCACACATTATTGTAGAGACTTTGATATTACTGGCTGCAATTGATATGTTGAAAACAATGTGTGGGGAGGCAGAGTATCAGAAACTCACATCAATACATTTGTCAGATAACACTGTGAAACTATGAATTGATGCTATAGCTTGCAATCAAGAGGAAACTGACTAAATGACTCAAACTCCCCACCTTATGCTCTCCAAATGGACGTTAGCTGGGAGGGCCGAGATGCATTGACTTTCATTCGCTATAAATGTCGGAGGATGATGTTGACTAGGACATATTGCTCTGTCTCACGATTCCCAAGCATGAAACGGCAAGGGGGATGTTCATTATTCATGTTAAGTCTACTGCTTGACTATATTGACAAAAATACAGATTCCATGGCATCGAATGGTTGGCTATTGCACAGATGGGGCTCCATTATTCACGGGACGACGGGCAGGCCTCTACACTCCGGATATGACTGTGTCTCCCTTTGCCATATGGATGCATTGTATGATACACCCACTGAGGTATCATGGATACACCGAGAGCAACTGGTGGCAAAAACCTGGTCTCAGAACTCTGAGACATGCAACAGGTAACTTTGATTGTAAACTACATCATAAACTACATCATGCAAAACTATGTGGAGATACGGGATCAGAGCATGACCTTGTTCTATTCCACACAGAGGCTTGGTGGTTATTGAGGGGGAGTGTTGGAAAGATTTTTTGAATTGAGAGAGGAACTGTTGTCATTCGCAATGGATGTAAAAAAAGGCTTTATTGACAATCTGTGTAATGAAAAGAAAATGTGTCTTCTTGTCTATGTAACTAACATATGTGGGAAACTGAACAAACTGAAGGCAAGCTTGCAGATCTACCAAATCAGCTAAATCTGTTTGACTGTGATCCTGGCTAAGTTGATATGATGGTAAGTGAAATTGAAGAGCTGATCGAGCTGTCATGTGACTGAATGCTGCAGAAAACACATTCACATTTTACTATGGAGGAGTTTTGGTTCCTGGCTGAAAGGGAATACTGTGTTTTCTCCTTCTTAGCATTATAACTCTTGGTAGAGTGATGTCTTATGTTTCACCTAGTCATGGCTGAACGATGACTTGAATAACATACAGCTGGCAGGTCATACTCTGTCACGACTTCCGCCGAGGTTGGTTCTCCTGCCTGTTCGGGTGGTACCTGGTGGTCGTCGTCACCGTCCTACTAGCCACTAACGATCCCTTTTCATTTGTCTGTTGGTTTTGTCTGATTGGTTTCACCTGTGTGTATTTTTAGTTCATTAGTGTCTGTATAGGGGTAGGTTGTCCCGCCCTTGTTTTGTGCGGGATTGTTGTGTCTTCATGTTGTTTTGTCGGAGTACTTGTGGTTTTTATTCTCCGGTCATTTTATGATCCTGTGTTGGATCATTCACCCGGTGTGTTGGGTTGACCGTCGTTTTGTACATCGGAGAATAAACTGTCTATTACTGTACCTGCTCTCTGCGCCTGATTCCACTCACCTTAGTACTTCGTGACATACTCTCTATTGGCAGGATAAAACAGCAGCCTCTGGTAAGACAAGGACGAAGGTTTATGTATATCGGTAAACAACAGCTGGTGCACGATATCTGAGGAAGTCTCAAGGCTTTGCTCACCTGAGGAAGAGTATCTCATTATAAGCTGTAATCCACACTATCTACCAAGAGTGTTTATGTATATTCTTTGTAGCTGTCTATTTACCACCACAAACAGATGCTGGCACTAAGACCACACTAAACAAGGCCATAAGCTAACGAAAACGCTCATACAGAGGCAGCACTCCTATTGCCGGGGACTTTAATGCAGGGAAACTTACATCTGCTTTACCTTATTTCTACCAGCATGTTAAATGTGCAACCAGAGGGGAAAAACTCTAAACCACCTTTACTCCACACACAGAGATGCGTAAAAAGCTCTCCCTCACCCTCCATTTGGTAAATCTGACCACATTTCTATCCTCCTGATTCCTGCTTACAAGCAAAAATTAATGCAGGAAGCACCAGTGATAAGGCCACTAAAAAAGTGATCAGATGATGCAGATGCTAAGCTACAGGACTCTTTTGCTAGCACAGACTGGAACATGTTCCGAGATTCTTCCGATTGCATTGAGGAGTACACCACATCAGTCACTGGCTTCATCAATAAGTGAATCGATGACGTAATCCCCACAGTGACTGTATGTACATACCCCACCAGAAGCCATGGATTACAGGCAACATCTGCACTGAGCTAAAGGGTAGAGGTGCCACTTTCAAGGAGCGGGACATTAACCTGGAAGCTTGTAAGAAATCCAACTATGCCCTCCGACGAACCATCAAACAGGCAAAGATCGAATCGTACTACACCGGCTACGACGCAGACCACTATAGTCCCTGTGCCCACCAACACTAAGGTAACCTGCTTAAATGACTACCGACACGTAGCACTCACGTCTGTAGCCATGAAGTGCTTTGAAAGGCTGGTCATGGCTCACATCAACAGAATTTTCCCAGAAACCCTACACCCACTCCAATTTGCACACCACATCAACAGATCCACAGATGATGCAATCTCTGTTGCACTCCACACTGCCCTTTCAGACCTGGACAAAAGGAACACCTATGTGAGAATGCTATTAATTGACTACAGCTCAGAGTTCAAAACCACAGTGCCTTCAAAGCTTATCACTAAGCTAAGGACTCTGAGACTAAACACCTCCCTCTGCAACTGGATCCAGGTGTTGAGGGAAGGCAATAACACATCCACCATGCTGATCCTCAATACAGGGGCCCCTCAGGGGTGCGTGCTCAGTCCCCGCCTGCACTCCCTGTTCACTCATGGCTGCGCGGCCAGTCATGACTCCAACACCATCATTAAGTTTGCCAATGACACAACAGTGGTAGGCCTGATCACCGACAACGACGAGACAGCCTATAGGGAGGAGGTCAGAGACCTGCCCGTGTGGTGCCAGGACAACAACAGTGGTAGGTCTGATCACCAACAACAACGAGACAGCCTATAGGGAGGTCACAGACCTGCCGTGTGGTGCCAGGACAGCAACCTCTCCCTCAATGTGATCAAGACAAAGGAGATGATTGTGGACTACAAGAAAAGGAGGACTGAGCACTTCCCCATTCTCATCGACGGGGCTGTAGTGGAGCATGTTGAGAGCTTCAAGTTCCTTGGTGTCCACATCACAAACTAACTGACCTGGTTCAAACACACCAAGACAATCATGAAGAGGGCACGTCAAAACCTGTTCCCCCTCAGGAGACTGAAAAGATTTGGCATGGGTCCTCAGATCCTCCAAAGGTTCTACAGCTGCACTATCGAGAGCATCCTGATGGGTTGCATCACTGTCTGGTATGGCAACTGCTCGGCCTCCGACCTCAATGCACTACAGAGGGTAGTGCATACGGCCCAGTACATCTGGAGCCAAGCTTCCTGCAATGCATGACCTCTATACCAGGCGATGTCACAGGAAGACCCATAGACTGTTCTCTTTGCTACCGCACGGCAAGCAGTACCGAAGCGCCAAGTCTAGGTCCAGAGGCTTCTAAACAGCTTCTACCCCAAAGCCTTAAGACTCCTGAACATATAATCAAAGGGTTACGACTATTTGCGTTGCCCCCCTTCTTTTATACTGCTGCTTTTCTCTGTTATTATCTATGCATAGTCACTTGAATAACTCTACCTACATGTACATATTACCTCAATTACCTTGACTAACCGTTGCCCCCGCACACTGACTCTGTACTGATATCTCCTGTAGTATAGCCTCGATATTGTTATTTTACTGCTGGTCTTTAATTATTTCTAATTTTTATTTATTTATTAAAACTGCGTTGTTGGTTAAGGGCTTATAAATAAACATTTCACTTCAAGGTCTACACCTGTTGTATTCGGCGCAAAACGAAGAAGAACATTTGATTCGATTTGATTTTAGTGCTCTTGTCTGCATTAAAAACAAATAACGATCCAGGTTGGATCTGATCGGAAAGATGAGGTGTACACTGTCGACCACACCTTCTGACTTTGAGAAGCTCTGTCGCGACATGCATCAAGCTCACCCGTCTCATTAGTGGTGTTGACATAAGAGACTAAATTTGTAATTGACTCTCTTAAAGCCCCACATTAAAAGTATACAATGGTGAGGTAAGAATAGAATCAGAAGTATTGTTAGAATGTTATACAATTAACTGCCATAGCCCCAATTATAAAAGTACATTGGCTGTCAATTACACGTTTTTTCACATGGGATCGTGGGCCAAAACATTTTCAGAACCCCTGGCCCATGGTGTCCAGACATCCCTTCACCCCCTTATAGCCCTTCTTACATCAGCTGATATCTCAAAGTGCTCTACAGAAACCCAGCCTAAAGCCCCAAACAGCAAGCAATGCAGGTGTAGAAGCACGGTGGCTAGGAAAAACTCCCTAGAAAGGCCAAAACCCAGAGAGAGAGAGAGAGAGAGAGAGAGAGAGAGAGAGAGAGAGAGAGAGAGAGAGAGAGAGAGAGAGAGAGAGAGAGAGAGAGAGAGAGAGAGAGAGAGAGAGAGAGAGAGAGAGAGAGAGAGAGAGAGAGAGAGAGAGAGAGAGAGAACTTGAATTCACACAGGACACCGGATAAGACAGGAGAAGTACTCCAGATATAACAAACTGTCCAGACATCCCTTCACCCCCTTAGTGTCCAGACATCCCTTCACCCCCTTAGTGCCCATGGTGTCCAGACATCCCTTCACCCCCTTAGTGCCCATGGTGTCCATGGTGTCCAGACATCCCTTCACCCCCTTAGTGCCCATGGTGTCCAGACATCCCTTCACCCCCTTAGTGCCCATGGTGTCCATGGTGTCCAGACATCCCTTCACCCCCTTAGTGCCCATGGTGTCCAGACATCCCTTCACCCCCTTAGTGTCCATGGTGTCCAGACATCCCTTCACCCCCTTAGTGCCCATGGTGTCCATGGTGTCCAGACATCCCTTCACCCCCTTAGTGCCAATGGTGTCCAGACATCCCTTCACCCCCTTAGTGCCCATGGTGTCCATGGTGTCCAGACATCCCTTCACCCCCTTAGTGCCCATGGTGCCCATGGTGTCCAGACATCCCTTCACCCCCTTAGTGCCCATGGTGTCCAGACATCCCTTCACCCCCTTAGTGCCCATGGTGTCCATGGTGTCCAGACATCCCTTCACCCCCTTAGTGCCCATGGTGTCCATGGTGTCCAGACATCCCTTCACCCCCTTAGTGCCCATGGTGTCCAGACATCCCTTCACCCCCTTAGTGCCCATGGTGTCCATGGTGTCCAGACATCCCTTCACTCCCTTAGTGTCCATGATGTCCAGACATCCCTTCACCCCCTTAGTGCCCATGGTGTCCAGACATCCCTTCACCCCCTTAGTGCCCATGGTGTCCATGGTGTCCAGACATCCCTTCACTCCCTTAGTGTCCATGGTTTCCAGGAGTGATTTTGAGCTGTAACGGCTGTGGTTAGTTCTGAACGTGCTCTGAATCTAACTCACAGAGACCATGGCAACTGGGACTCTGAGCAATATTAAAATGTCTTTGTGAATTTGAAAGTGATAAAAAAGCGATGTAACATTTTCATCTGTGCCGAGTGATGGATGGGAGCACTGGGGATTTCCAGGGGTGTCACATTTCCATCTTTCAGAGAGCTGTCAAATGGAGCTGTCATACACAGAGCCTTGCTGATATAGTATAGTATGACGTTCTCCTGCTACATGTTCAACCCATCTATCATGGAGAGTGCAGAGCAGTCACAAGGGCATAGAGGAGCATCAACAAACGGAAGATGAACAGCCACACACACACACACACAAATCATAGAAATCATGATGATTAGTTGGGCTGGTAACCTGATCTGAATACATCATGTAGTCAATTACATCGTTCTCAGTTGGAGGTCATTTGGGCAGAGAGAGACTCAGAGATACAAGGTCACTCTGGATTATGGCACAGTAAATTATTTAGAGGTGTTTTAGTGTGTAGATGGACACAAAACACAGTCACATACGGTATATTAAGTATCAGTTTATATAGCCAGGATAGGTCTGTGTACAATGTGGGAACTGAATGCCTGACTTTCCACATTCCTCTTCTGCTAGTCCTTTACTATATTCTGGTTGTAAATGTATCCACTTGTCTGGCTACAATTGGATTTCGGAGTTGTGAAATTAACTTTCTCTTAACTAGTCATGTCACAACAATCAACTCTCCTTGTCCTGTATATCACAAATGTATTATGTATGAGTTCACATGCTGTAAATATTATCGACAGAATGCAAAAATGTAGTATTTTAACCCTCTCCACTCACTTCCTCCAAGTCCCGTCCCAACCATAACGTGGAGGAAGATGAACGGTAACATCCCTAAGAAGGCTCGTCTGAGGAAGTCGCAGGCTGTTCTGGAGATCCCTAATGTACAGCTGGAGGACTCAGGGACCTACGAGTGTAAAGCGGAGAACCCCAGGGGAGGAACAGCCTTTAAGGGACACATCCAGATCTACAGTAAGTTAAGGAGGGATGGACTGGAGCTACATGTTGTTGTTGTCTAATTGTTTGTTTGTTCATCTGTGACTGTGGCGTTCATCTGTGACTGTGGCTTCCATCTGTGACTGTGGCGTTCATCTGTGACCGTGGCTTCCATCTGTGACCGTGGCGTTCATCTGTGACTGTGGGGTTAATCTGTGACTGTGGGGTTAATCTGTGACTGTGGGGTTAATATGTGACTGTGGGGTTAATATGTGACTGTGGCGTTAATCTGTGACTGTGGGGTTAATCTGTGACTGTGGGGTTAATATGTGACTGTGGGGTTAATATGTGACTGTGGGGTTAATCTGTGACTGTGGGGTTCATCTGTGACTGTGGGGTTCATCTGTGACTGTGGGGTTAATATGTGACTGTGGGGTTAATATGTGACTGTGGGGTTAATATGTGACTGTGGGGTTAATATGTGACTGTGGCGCTAATATGTGACTGTGGCGCTAATATGTGACTGTGGGGTTAATCTGTGACTGTGGGGTTAATCTGTGACTGTGGGGTTAATCTGTGACTGTGGGGTTAATATGTGACTGTGGGGTTAATATGTGACTGTGGCGTTAATCTGTGACTGTGGGGTTAATCTGTGACTGTGGGGTTAATCTGTGACTGTGGGGTTAATATGTGACTGTGGGGTTAATATGTGACTGTGGGGTTCATCTGTGACTGTGGGGTTCATCTGTGACTGTGGGGTTCATCTGTGACTGCGGGGTTAATATGTGACTGTGGGGTTAATATGTGACTGTGGGGTTAATATGTGACTGTGGGGTTAATATGTGACTGTGGCGCTAATATGTGACTGTGGCGCTAATATGTGACTGTGGGGTTAATCTGTGACTGTGGGGTTAATCTGTGACTGTGGGGTTAATCTGTGACTGTGGGGTTAATATGTTACTGTGGCGTTAATATGTGACTGTGGGGTTCATCTGTGACTGTGGGGTTAATATGTTACTGTGGCGCTAATATGTGACTGTGGGGTTAATATGTGACTGTGGGGTTAATATGTGACTGTGGGGTTAATATGTGACTGTGGGGTTAATATGTGACTGTGGGGTTAATCTGTGACTGTGGGGTTAATATGTGACCGTGGGGTTCATCTGTGACTGTGGGGTTAATATGTGACTGTGGGGTTCATCTGTGACTGTGGGGTTAATATGTGACTGTGGGGTTAATATGTGACTGTGGGGTTAATATGTGACTGTGGGGTTAATATGTGACTGTGGGGTTAATATGTGACTGTGGGGTTAATATGTGACTGTGGGGTTAATATGTGACTGTGGGGTTAATATGTTACTGTGGCGCTAATATGTGACTGTGGCGCTAATATGTGACTGTGGGGTTAATCTGTGACTGTGGGGTTAATCTGTGACTGTGGGGTTAATATGTTACTGTGGCGCTAATATGTGACTGTGGGGTTAACATGTGACTGTGGCGTTAATATGTGACTGTGGGGTTAATCTGTGACTGTGGGGTTCATCTGTGACTGTGGTGTTAATATGTGACTGTGGGGTTAATATGTGACTGTGGGGTTAATATGTGACTGTGGGGTTAATATGTGACTGTGGGGTTAATCTGTGACTGTGGGGTTAATATGTGACTGTGGGGTTCATCTGTGACTGTGGGGTTCATCTGTGACTGTGGGGTTCATCTGTGACTGTGGGGTTAATATGTGACTGTGGGGTTAATATGTGACTGTGGGGTTAATATGTGACTGTGGGGTTAATATGTGACTGTGGGGTTAATATGTTACTGTGGCGTTAATATGTGACTGTGGGGTTCATCTGTGACTGTGGGGTTCATCTGTGACTGTGGGGTTAATATGTGACTGTGGGGTTAATATGTGACTGTGGCGTTAATATGTGACTGTGGCGTTAATCTGTGACTGTGGGGTTAATATCTGACTGTGGGGTTAATATGTGACTGTGGGGTTAATATCTGACTGTGGGGTTAATATCTGACTGTGGGGTTAATATGTGACTGTGGGGTTAATATCTGACTGTGGGGTTAATATGTGACTGTGGGGTTAATATTTGACTGTGGCGTTAATATGTGACTGTGGGGTTAATATGTGACTGTGGGGTTCATCTGTGACTGTGGGGTTAATATGTGACTGTGGGGTTAATATGTGACTGTGGGGTTAATATTTGACTGTGGGGTTAATATTTGACTGTGGGGTTAATATCTGACTGTGGGGTTAATATCTGACTGTGGGGTTAATATGTGACTGTGGCGTTAATATGTGACTGTGGGGTTAATGTGAGACTGTGGTATTAATCTGTGACTGTGGTGTCAATATGTGACTGGTATTAATCTGTGACTGTGGTTTTAATGTGTGACTGTGGTGTTTGTCTGTGACTGTGGTGTCAGTCTGTGACTGTGGTATTATTCCTTGAATGTGGTGTTAATATGTCACTGTGGTTTTAATCTGTGATTGTGGTGTCAATTTGTGACTGTGGTATTAAATCTCTGACTGTGGTCACTTCTTCGGAATCAGTGTCCCTTCCACGGGACGGTTGAGCTAACGTAGGCTAATGCGATTAGCATTAGTTTGTAAGTAACAAGAAGATTTCCCAGGACATAGACATATCTGATATTGGCAGAAAGCTTAAATTCTTGTTAGTCTAACTGCACTGACCAATTTAGAGTAGCTATTACAGTTAAGTAATACCATGCTATTGTTTGAGGAGATTACACAATTTTGAAAATGAAAAGTTATTAACAAACAAATTAAGCACATTTGGGCAGTCTTGATACAACATTTTTAACAGGAATACAATGGTTAATTGGATCAGTCTAATACTTTGCCCATACACTGCTCCCATCTAGTGGCCAAAATCTAAATTGTACCTGGGCTGGAATAATACATTATGGCCTTACTCTTGCATTTCAAAGATGATGGAAAAAAAAATACAAAAGAACGGTTGTGTGGTGTTACTATGATGTTACTACGCAGTTACTGTGGTGTTACTATGCTGTTACTGTGGTGTCACTATGGCGTTACTATGCTGTTACTGTGGTGTTACTATGCTGTTACTGTGGTATTACCATGCTGTTACTGTGGTGTTACTATGCTGCTACTGTGGTGTTACTGAACCTGGTGTCACTGTGGAATTACTGTGGTGTTACTGAACCTGGTGTTACTGTGCTGTTAGTGAACCTGGTGTTACTGTGGTGTTACTGAACCTGGTGTTACTGTAGTGTTACTGAAACTGGTGTTACTGAACCTGGTGTTACTGTGCTGTTAGTGAACCTGGTGTTACTGTGGTGTTACTGAACCTGGTGTTACTGTAGTGTTACTGAACCTGGTGTTACTGAAACTGGTGTTACTGTGGTGTTACTGAACCTGGTGTTACTGAACCTGGTGTTACTGTAGTGTTACTGAACCTGGTGTTACTGTGGTGTTACTGAACCTGGTGTTACTGTGGTGTTACTGAACCTGGTGTTACTGTGGTGTTACTGAACCTGGTGTTACTGAACCTGGTGTTACTGTAGTGTTACTGAACCTGGTGTTACTGTGCTGTTAGTGAACCTGGTGTTACTGTGGTGTTACTGAACCTGGTGTTACTGTGGTGTTACTGAACCTGGTGTTACTGTGGTGTTACTGAACCTGGTGTTACTGTAGTGTTACTGAACCTGGTGTTACTGAACCTGGTGTTACTGAACCTGGTGTTACTGTGCTGTTAGTGAACCTGGTGTTACTGTAGTGTTACTGAACCTGGTGTTACTGAACCTGGTGTTACTGTAGTGTTACTGAACCTGGTGTTACTGTGGTGTTACTGTAGTGTTACTGAACCTGGTGTTATTGTGGTGGTACTGTAGTGTTACTGAACCTGGTGTTACTGTGGTGTTACTGAACCTGGTGTTACTGAACCTGGTATTACTGTGGTGTTACTGAACCTGGTGTTACTGTAGTGTTACTGAACCTGGTGTTACTGAACCTGGTGTTACTGTGGTGTTACTGAACCTGGTGTTACTGTAGTGTTACTGCACCTGGTGTTACTGAACCTGGTGTTACTGTAGTGTTACTGAACCTGGTGTTACTGTAGTGTTACTGAACCTGGTGTTACTGTAGTGTTACTGAACCTGCTGTTACTGTGGTGTTACTGTAGTGTTACTGAACCTGGTGTTACTGTGGTGTTACTGTAGTGTTACTGAACCTGGTGTTACTGTGGTGTTACTGTAGTGTTACTGAACCTGGTGTTACTGTGGTGTTACTGTAGTGTTACTGAACCTGGTGTTACTGTGGTGTTACTGAACCTGGTGTTACTGAACCTGGTGTTACTGTGGTGTTACTGAACCTGGTGTTACTGTAGTGTTACTGAACCTGGTGTTACTGTGCTGTTAGTGAACCTGGTGTTACTGAACCTGGTGTTACTGTGGTGTTACTGAACCTGGTGTTACTGAGTGTTACTGAACCTGGTGTTACTGTGCTGTTACTGAACCTGGTGTTACTGTGGTGTTACTGAACCTGGTGTTACTGTAGTGTTACTGAACCTGGTGTTACTGAACCTGGTGTTACTGTAGTGTTACTGAACCTGCTGTTACTGTGGTGTTATTGTGGTGTTAGTATACTGAATCTACTGTGTTACTGTGGTGTTGCTGTGCTGTTACTGAACTTGGCCTTCCTGGGGTCTCAGTGTGATTTTACTTTGTTGTTACTGTGTGTTAATGTGGTGTTATTTACCCAGGTATTATTGTGGTGTTACTAACCCTGGTGTTACTGTGGTGTTACTGTGGTGTTACTGAACCTGGTGTCACTGTGGTGTTACTGAACCTGGTGTTACTGTGGTGTTACTATGATGTTACTGTGCTGTTACTGAACCTGGTGTTACTGAACCTGGTGTTACTGTGGTGTTACTGAACCTGGTGTTACTGTGGTGTTACTGTGATGTTACTGAACCTGGTGTTACTGTAGTGTTACTGAACCTGGTGTTACTGAACCTGGTGTTACTGAACCTGGTGTTACTGAACCTGGTGTTACTGAACCTGGTGTTACTGAACCTGGTGTTACTGTGGTTTTACTGAACCTGCTGTTACTGTGGTGTTACTGTGGTGTTAGTATACTGCATATTCTGTGTTACTGTGGTGTTACTGTGGTGTTGCTGTGCTGTTACTGAACCTGGTGTTACTGAACCTGGTGTTACTGAACCTGGTGTTACTGAACCTGGTGTTACTGAACCTGGTGTTACTGTGGTTTTACTGAACCTGCTGTTACTGTGGTGTTACTGTGGTGTTAGTATACTGAATATACTGTGTTACTGTGGTGTTACTGTGGTGTTGCTGTGCTGTTACTGAACCTGGCCTTCCTGGGGTCTCACTGTGATTTTACGTTGTTGTTACTGTGTGTTACTGTGGTGTTACTTACCCAGGTATTATTGTGGTGTTACTAACCCTGGTGTTACTGTGGTGTTACTGTGCTGTTACTGTGCTGTTACTGAACCTGGTGTTACTGAACCTGGTGTTACTGTAGTGTTACTGAACCTGGTGTTACTGTGCTGTTAGTGAACCTGGTGTTACTGTGGTGTTACTGAACCTGGTGTTACTGTAGTGTTACTGAACCTGGTGTTACTGAACCTGGTGTTACTGTAGTGTTACTGAACCTGCTATTACTGTGGTGTTACTGTGGTGTTAGTATACTGAATCTACTGCGTTACTGTGGTGTTGCTGTGCTGTTACTGAACTTGGCCTTCCTGGGGTCTCACTGTGATTTGACTTTGTTGTTACTGTGTGTTAATGTGGTGTTATTTACCCAGGTATTATTGTGGTGTTACTAACCCTGGTGTTACTGTGGTGTTACTATGATGTTACTGTGCTGTTACTGAACCTGGTGTTACTGAACCTGGTGTTACTGTGCTGTTACTGAACCTGGTGTTACTGTGGTGTTACTGTGGTGTTACTGAACCTGGTGTTACTGTGGTGTTACTGTGGTGTTACTGAACCTGGTGTTACTGTGGTGTTACTGAACCTGGTGTTACTGTAGTGTTACTGAACCTGGTGTTACTGAACCTGGTGTTACTGTGGTGTTACTGAACCTGGTGTTACTGAACCTGGTGTTACTGAACCTGGTGTCACTGTGGTGTTACTGTGATGTTAGTATACTGAATATACTGTGTTACTGTGGTGTTACTGAACCTGGTGTTACTGTGGTGTTACTGAACCTGGTGTTACTGTGGTGTTACTGTGGTGTTAGTATACTGCATATTCTGTGTTACTGTGGTGTTACTGTGGTGTTGCTGTGCTGTTACTGAACCTGGTGTTACTGAACCTGGTGTTACTGAACCTGGTGTTACTGAACCTGGTGTTACTGAACCTGGTGTTACTGTGGTGTTACTGAACCTGGTGTTACTGTAGTTTTACTGAACCTGCTGTTACTGTGGTGTTACTGTGGTGTTAGTATACTGCATATTCTGTGTTACTGTGGTGTTACTGTGGTGTTGCTGTGCTGTTACTGAACCTGGCCTTCCTGGGGTCTCACTGTGATTTTACGTTGTTGTTACTGTGTGTTACTGTGGTGTTACTTACCCAGGTATTATTGTGGTGTTACTAACCCTGGTGTTACTGTGGTGTTACTGTGCTGTTACTGTGCTGTTACTGAACCTGGTGTTACTGTGGTGTTACTGAACCTGGTGTTACTGAACCTGGTGTTACTGAACCTGGTGTTACTGTAGTGTTACTGAACCTGGTGTTACTGTGCTGTTAGTGAACCTGGTGTTACTGTGGTGTTACTGAACCTGGTGTTACTGTAGTGTTACTGAACCTGGTGTTACTGAACCTGGTGTTACTGTAGTGTTACTGAACCTGCTATTACTGTGGTGTTACTGTGGTGTTAGTATACTGAATCTACTGCGTTACTGTGGTGTTGCTGTGCTGTTACTGAACTTGGCCTTCCTGGGGTCTCACTGTGATTTTACTTTGTTGTTACTGTGTGTTAATGTGGTGTTATTTACCCAGGTATTATTGTGGTGTTACTAACCCTGGTGTTACTGTGGTGTTACTGTGGTGTTACTGAACCTGGTGTTACTGTGGTGTTACTATGATGTTACTGTGCTGTTACTGAACCTGGTGTTACTGAACCTGGTGTTACTGTGCTGTTACTGAACCTGGTGTTACTGTGGTGTTACTGTGGTGTTACTGAACCTGGTGTTACTGTGGTGTTACTGTGGTGTTACTGAACCTGCTGTTACTGTGGTGTTACTGTGGTGTTAGTATACTGAATATACTGTGTTACTGTGGTGTTACTGTGGTGTTGCTGTGCTGTTACTGAACCTGGCCTTCCTGGGGTCTCACTGTGATTTTACGTTGTTGTTACTGTGTGTTACTGTGGTGTTACTTACCCAGGTATTATTGTGGTGTTACTAACCCTGGTGTTACTGTGGTGTTACTGTGCTGTTACTGTGCTGTTACTGAACCTGGTGTTACTGTGGTGTTACTGAACCTGGTGTTACTGAACCTGGTGTTACTGAACCTGGTGTTACTGTAGTGTTACTGAACCTGGTGTTACTGTGCTGTTAGTGAACCTGGTGTTACTGTGGTGTTACTGAACCTGGTGTTACTGTAGTGTTACTGAACCTGGTGTTACTGAACCTGGTGTTACTGTAGTGTTACTGAACCTGCTATTACTGTGGTGTTACTGTGGTGTTAGTATACTGAATCTACTGCGTTACTGTGGTGTTGCTGTGCTGTTACTGAACTTGGCCTTCCTGGGGTCTCACTGTGATTTTACTTTGTTGTTACTGTGTGTTAATGTGGTGTTATTTACCCAGGTATTATTGTGGTGTTACTAACCCTGGTGTTACTGTGGTGTTACTGTGGTGTTACTGAACCTGGTGTTACTGTGGTGTTACTATGATGTTACTGTGCTGTTACTGAACCTGGTGTTACTGAACCTGGTGTTACTGTGCTGTTACTGAACCTGGTGTTACTGTGGTGTTACTGTGGTGTTACTGAACCTGGTGTTACTGTGGTGTTACTGTGGTGTTACTGAACCTGGTGTTACTGTGGTGTTACTGAACCTGGTGTTACTGTAGTGTTACTGAACCTGGTGTTACTGAACCTGGTGTTACTGTGGTGTTACTGAACCTGGTGTTACTGAACCTGGTGTTACTGAACCTGGTGTCACTGTGGTGTTACTGTGATGTTAGTATACTGAATATACTGTGTTACTGTGGTGTTACTGAACCTGGTGTTACTGTGGTGTTACTGAACCTGGTGTTACTGAACCTGGTGTTACTGTGGTGTTACTGAACCTGGTGTTACTGAACCTGGTGTTATTGTGGTTTTACTGAACCTGCTGTTACTGTGGTGTTACTGTGGTGTTAGTATACTGAATATACTGTGTTACTGTGGTGTTACTGTGGTGTTACTGTGGTGTTACTTACCCAGGTATTATTGTGGTGTTATTAACCCTGATGTTACTGTGGTGTTACTGTGCTGTTACTGTGGTGTTACTGAACCTGGTGTTACTGTGGTGTTACTGAACCTGGTGTTACTGAACCTGGTGTTACTGTGGTGTTACTGAACCTGGTGTTACTGTGGTGTTACTGAACCTGGTGTTACTGAACCTGGTGTTACTGTGGTTTTACTGTGGTGTTACTGAACCTGGTGTTACTGAACCTGGTGTTACTGAACCTGGTGTTACTGAATCTGGTGTTACTGAATCTGGTGTTACTGAATCTGGTGTTACTGAACCTGGTGTTACTGAACCTGGTGTTACTGAACCTGGTGTTACTGTGGTGTTACTGTGGTGTTACTGAACCTGGTGTTACTGAACCTGGTGTTACTGAACCTGGTGTTACTGAACCTGGTGTTACTGTGGTGTTACTATGGTGTTACTGAACCTGGTGTTACTGAACCTGGTGTTACTGAACTTGGTGTTACTGAACCTGGTGTTACTGTGGTGTTACTGAACCGGGTGTTACTGAACCTGCTTTTACTGAACCTGGTGTTACTGAACCGGGTGTTACTGAACCTGGTGTTACTGAACCGGGTGTTACTGAACCTGGTGTTACTGAACCGGGTGTTACTGATCCTGGTGTTACTGAACCTGGTGTTACTGAACCTGGTTTTACTGAACCTGGTGTTACTGAACCTGGTGTTACTGTAGTGTTACTGAACCTGGTGTTACTGAACCTGGTTTTACTGATCTGGGTGTCCTGTGGTGTTACTGAACCTGGTGTTACTGAACCTGGTCTTACTGTGGTGTTACTGTGGTGTTACTGAACCTGGTGTTACTGAACCTGGTGTTACTGTAGTGTTACTGAACCTGGTGTTACTGAACCTGGTATTACTGTGATATTACCGTGCTGTTACTGAACCTGGTGTTACTGAACCTGGTGTTACTGAACCTGGTGTTACTGAACCTGGTGTTACTGTGGTGTTACTGAACCTGGTGTTACTGAACCTGGTGTTACTGAACCTGGTGTTACTGTGGTGTTACTGAACCTGGTGTTACTGAACCTGGTGTTACTGAACCTGGTGTTACTGTGGAGTTACTGAACCTGGTGTTACTGTGGAGTTACTGAACCTGGTGTTACTGTGGTGTTACTGAACCTGGTGTTACTGTAGTGTTACTGAACCTGGTGTTACTGAACCTGGTGTTACTGTGGTGTTACTGAACCTGGTGTTACTGAACCTGGTGTTACTGAACCTGGTGTTACTGAACCTGGTGTTGCTGAACCTGGTGTCACCTTGCTTTTCTCTCTCTGCACATTGTTTGTATATATCATTAATCAGCTGTCAGATTTGACAAATGATCCTGTCTGGACAGGATTTGTGTTTGGACAGGCAGGTACCCAATCAGATAGTTTTATTATGGTTGTGGACAGGGCTGGTAACTCAAGGATGCCCAGTCTTTGCTTAGAAGTTACTGTAGCCAAGGTTCTCTCAGTGACTGGACAGAAGATGCAGCTGGATGAATGACTGCAAAACAAACTGGAAGAGAGGAGGTGTCTGTATCTCTGCTCACTTGTAGCATTAAATTATCAACCGTTTCTTTAACTAGGCAAGTGTAACTGCTTCTATGAGTAGTGGGTGGAGTCAGGCGCAGAGAGCAGGTAGTTCAGAACGAGGATCTTTACTCCAAAAACAGTGAAAACGGACATGCCAAACACAAGGGTGCATAAAATACCCAGTCCAAACAAACAGGACTAAACTGTCCGGAAAAATAGAATCCACAAATAATCCAACACCATGAACAGAAAACAAGCCCGCACAAAAGCCGGCGGGCCTAGTGCCCTTAAATAGCCCACAAACAAAACTAAACTCAAAACAGGTGTAACCAACCAGACCAAACGAACAGAAACAAAAGGGAATCGATGGCAGTTAGTAGGCCGGCGACGACGACTGCAGAGCGCCGCCCAAACAGGAAGAGGCACCATCTTCGGCGGGATTCGTGACAGCAAGCTAGTTAATTCTTATTTTCAATCACAGCCTAGGAACAGTGGGTTAATTGCCTTGTTCAGGGGAAGAACAACATATTTTTACCTTGTCAGTTCAGGGATTCAATCTTGCAACATTTTGGTTAGAAGTCCAACGCTCTAACCACTAGGCAACCTGCTGGTTACTAGTCCAACGCTCTAACCACAAGTCTACGTGCTGGTTACTCGTCCAACGCTCTAACCACTAGTCTACCTGCTGCTTACTAGTCCAATGCTCTAACCACTAGTCTACCTGCTGCTTACTAGCCCAACGCTCTAACCACTAAGCTACCTACTGGTTACTAGTCTAACGCTTTAACCACTAGGTTACCTGCCACCAGTTACATATGTGTATAAATTAGAGGCCTATCTAATTCAGTTCATTCAGGTAACAACTGTGGAACCTGGCATGGGGTTTTAGCCCCAACACTTCTTTTTCACTCTCATAAAATTCCCTGGACATAGCTGTTTGACAAATTTGAATTAAGTCTCATTTAGGAATTTATCTATGTCAACACCTTGGAGAAAATAACCGTCACCAGGAAGGAAAGACGAACCTGGCAGCTTAGTTGGGCAGGGTTAAACACTGGGCTAAATACTGCAGGGTCAGGACAACATAACAGTCATTGCAGTGTTATAAACTGGGCAAAATACTGCAAGGTCAGGACAACATAGTGTGGTGCAAAATGATGTGTGTGTGTTTGCGTGTGTGTGTGTTTGCGTGTGTGTGTGTGTGTGTGTGCGTGTGTGTGTGTTTGCGTGTGTGTGTGTGTGTGTGCGTGTGCGTGTGCGTGACCGTGTGCGTGTATGTGAGTGCGTGTGCGTGTGCGTGTGTGCGTGACTGACAGAGGGATTGATGAGGCAGTGTTCTCATGTGTCAGCATACACGTGCATGCTGGTAAGGGTGTAGGCATGCTGTGTATATGCCTTCCTATTTCATCTGTTCTCTCCTTCTCAGCCTTCCCCCAGTGGATCAGCACGATAAACGACAGCCAGTTAGACAATGGAGATCAGCTGCACTGGGAGTGCAAGGCCAAAGGGATCCCTAGACCCACCTACCGCTGGCTCCGCAATGGAGAGTTGATCACACCACAGGTAATCACGAATGCACAGCATCATTTCAGCAATATACCCAGTTCTAGAATAGACAGCATGATTTCAGCAATATACCCAGTTCTAGAATACACAGCAATCATTTCAGCAATATACCCAGTTCTAGAATAGACAGCATGATTTCAGCAATATACCCAGTTCTAGAATACACAACATTATTTCAGCAATATACCCAGTTCTAGAATACACAGCATCATTTCAGCAATATACCTAGTTCTAGAATACACAGCATGATTTCAGCCATATACCCAGTTCTAGAATACACAGCATCATTTCAGCAATATATCCAGTTCTAGAATACACAGCACCATTTCAGCAATATACCCAGTTCTAGAATACACAGCATTATTTCAGCAATATACCCAGTTCTAGAATAGACAGGATCATTTCAGCAATGTAACCAGTTCTAGAATACACAACATTATTTCAGCAATATACCCAGTTCTAGAATACACAGCATTATTACAGCAATATACCCAGTTCTAGAATACACGGCATCATTTCAGCAATATACCCAGTTCTAGAATAGACAGGATCATTTCAGCAATGTAACCAGTTCTAGAATACACAACATTATTTCAGCAATATACCCAGTTCTAGAATACACAACATTATTTCAGCAATATACCCAGTTCTAGAATACACAGCATGATTTCAGCAATATACCCAGTTCTAGAATACACAGCGTCATTTCCGCAATATACCCAGTTCTAGAATACACAGCATCATTTCAGCAATATACCCAGTTCTAGAATACACAGCATCATTTCAGCAATATACCCAGTTCTAGAATAGACAGGATCATTTCAGCAATGTAACCAGTTCTAGAATACACAGCATCATTTCAGCAATATACCCAGTTCTAGAATACACTGCATCATTTCAGCAATATACCCAGTTCTAGAATGCACAGCAATCATTTCAGCAATATACCCAGTTCTAGAATACACAGCATGATTTCAGCAATATACCCAGTTCTAGAATACACAGCATCATTACAGCAATATACCCAGTTCTAGAATACACAGCATTATTTCAGCAATATACCCAGTTCTAGAATACACGGCAACATTTCAGCAATATACCCAGTTCTAGAATAGACGACAGGATCATTTCAGCAATGTAACCAGTTCTAGAATACACAACATTATTTCAGCAATATACCCAGTTCTAGAATACACAGCATCATTTCAGCAATATACCCAGTTCTAGAATACACAGCATCATTTCAGCAATATACCCAGTTCTAGAATAAACAGCATCATTTCAGCAATATACCAAGTTCTAGAATACACAGCATCATTTCAGCAATATACCCAGTTCTAGAATACACAGCATCATTTCAGCAATATACCTAGTTCTAGAATACACAGCATGATTTCAGCCATATACCCAGTTCTAGAATACACAGCATCATTTCAGCAATATACCCAGTTCTTGAATACACAACACCATTTCAGCAATATAAATCAGTTCTAGAATACACAGCATCATTTCAGCAATATACCTAGTTCTAGAATACACAGCATTATTTCAGCAATATACCCAGTTCTAGAATACACAGCAGCATTTCAGCAATATAAATCAGTTCTAGAATACACAGCATGATTTCAGCAATATACCCATTTCTAGAATACACAACACCATTTCAGCAATATAAATCAGTTCTAGAATACACAGCATCATTTCAGCAATATACCTAGTTCTAGAATACACAGCATGATTTCAGCCATATACCCAGTTCTAGAATACACAGCATCATTTCAGCAATATACCCAGTTCTAGAATACACAGCACCATTTCAGCAATATAAATCAGTTCTAGAATACACAGCATCATTTCAGCAATATACCTAGTTCTAGAATACACAGCATTATTTCAGCAATATACCCAGTTCTAGAATACACAGCACCATTTCAGCAATATAAATCAGTTCTAGAATACACAGCATTATTTCAGCAATATACCCAGTTCTAGAATACACTGCATCATTTCAGAAATGTAACCAGTTCTAGAATACACAACATTACTTCAGCAATATACCCAGTTCTAGAATACACAGCATGATTTCAGCAATGTACCCAGTTCTAGAATACACAGCATGATTTCAGCAATATACCCAGTTCTAGAATACACAGCATCATTTCAGCAATATACCCAGTTCTAGAATACACAGCATGATTTCAGAAATATACCCAGTACTAGAATACACAGCATCATTTCAGCAATATACCCAGTTCTAGAATACACAGCATCATTGCAGCAATATACCCAGTTCTAGAATACACAGCACCATTTCAGCAATATAAATCAGTTCTAGAATACACAGCATTATTTCAGCAATATACCCAGTTCTAGAATACACAGCATCATTTCAGCAATATACCCAGTTCTAGAATAGACAGGATCATTTCAGCAATGTAACCAGTTCTAGAATACACAACATTACTTCAGCAATATACCCAGTTCTAGAATACACAGCATGATTTCAGCAATATACCCAATTCTAGAATACACAGCATCATTTCAGCAATATACCCAGTTCTAGAATACACAGCATCATTTCAGCACTATACCCAGTTCCAGAATACACAGCATCATTTCAGCAATATACCCAGTTCTAGAATACACAGCATCATTTCAGCAATATACCCAGTTCTAGAATACACAGCATCATTTCAGCAATATACCCAGTTCTAGAATACACAGCATCATTTCAGCAATATACCCAGTTCTAGAATACACAGCATCATTTCAGCAATATACCCAGTTCTAGAATAGACAGGATCATTTCAGCAATGTAACCAGTTCTAGAATACACAACATTACTTCAGCAATATACCCAGTTCTAGAATACACAGCATGATTTCAGCAATATACCCAATTCTAGAATACACAGCATCATTTCAGCAATATACCCAGTTCTAGAATACACAGCATCATTTCAGCACTATACCCAGTTCCAGAATACACAGCATCATTTCAGCAATATACCCAGTTCTAGAATACACAGCATCATTTCAGCAATATACCCAGTTCTAGAATACACAGCATCATTTCAGCAATATACCCAGTTCTAGAATACACAGCATCATTTCAGCAATATACCCAGTTCTAGAATACACAGCATCATTTCAGCAATATACCCAGTTCTAGAATACACAGCATCATTTCAGCAATATACCCAGTTCTAGAATACACAGCATCATTTCAGCAATATACCCATTTAGAATGCACAGCATGATTTCAGCAATATAAATCAGTTCTAGAATGCACAGCATTATTTCAGCAATATACCCAGTTCTAGAATACACGGCATCATTTCAGCAATATACCCAGTTCTAGAATAGACAGGATCATTTCAGCAATTTTACCAGTTCTAGAATACACAACATTACTTCAGCAATATACCCAGTTCTAGAATACACAGCATGATTTCAGCAATATACCCAGTTCTAGAATAGACAGCATAATTTCAGCAATATACCCAGGTCTAGAATACACAGCATCATTTCAGCAATATACCCAGTTCTTGAATACACAGCATCATTTCAGCAATATACCCAGTTCTAGAATACACAGCACCATTTCAGCAATATAAATCAGTTCTAGAATACACAGCATTATTTCAGCAATATACCCAGTTCTAGAATACACGGCATCATTTCAGCAATATACCCAGTTCTAGAATAGACAGGATCATTTCAGCAATGTAACCAGTTCTAGAATACACAACATTACTTCAGCAATATACCCAGTTCTAGAATACACAGCATGATTTCAGCAATATACCCAATTCTAGAATACACAGCATCATTTCAGCAATATACCCAGTTCTAGAATACACAGCATCATTTCAGCAATATACCCAGTTCCAGAATACACAGCATGATGATTTCAGCAATATACCCAGTTCTAGAATACACAGCATGATTTCAGCAATATACCCAATTCTAGAATACACAACATCATTTCAGCAATATACCCAGTTCTAGAATGCACAGCATTATTTCAGCAATATACTCAGTTCTAGAATACACGGCATCATTTCAGCAATATACCCAGTTCTAGAATAGACAGGATCATTTCAGCAATGTTACCAGTTCTAGAATACACAACATTACTTCAGCAATATACCCAGTTCTAGAATACACAGCATGATTTCAGCAATATACCCAGTTCTAGAATAGACAGGATCATTTCAGCAATGTTACCAGTTCTAGAATACACAACATTACTTCAGCAATACACCCAATTCTAGAATACACAGCATCATTTCAGCAATATACCCAGTTCTAGAATACACAGCATCATTTCAGCAATATACCCAGTTCTAGAATACACAGCATCATTTCAGCAATATACCCAGTTCTAGAATACACAGCATCATTTCAGCAATATACCCATTTAGAATGCACAGCATGATTTCAGCAATATAAATCAGTTCTAGAATGCACAGCATTATTTCAGCAATATACCCAGTTCTAGAATACACGGCATCATTTCAGCAATATACCCAGTTCTAGAATAGACAGGATCATTTCAGCAATTTTACCAGTTCTAGAATACACAACATTACTTCAGCAATATACCCAGTTCTAGAATACACAGCATGATTTCAGCAATATACCCAGTTCTAGAATAGACAGCATAATTTCAGCAATATACCCAGGTCTAGAATACACAGCATCATTTCAGCAATATACCCAGTTCTAGAATACACGGCATCATTTCAGCAATATACCCAGTTCTAGAATAGACAGGATCATTTCAGCAATTTTACCAGTTCTAGAATACACAACATTACTTCAGCAATATACCCAGTTCTAGAATACACAGCATGATTTCAGCAATATACCCAGTTCTAGAATAGACAGGATCATTTCAGCAATGTAACCAGTTCTAGAATACACAACATTACTTCAGCAATATACCCAGTTCCAGAATACACAGCATCATTTCAGCAATATACCCAGTTCTAGAATACACAGCATGATTTCAGCAATATACCCAGTTCTAGAATACACAGCATCATTTTAGCAATATATCCAGTTCTAGAATACACAGCATCATTTCAGCAATATACCCAGTTCTAGAATACACAGCATCATTTCAGCAATATACCCAGTTCTAGAATACACAGCACCATTTCAGCAATATAAATCAGTTCTAGAATACACAGCATTATTTCAGCAATATACCCAATTCTAGAATACACAGCATCATTTCAGCAATATACCCAGTTCTAGGATACACAGCATCATTTCAGTAATATACCCAGTTCTAGAATACACAGCATGATTTCAGCAATATACCCAGTTCTAGAATACACAGCATTATTTCAGCAATATACCCAGTTCTAGAATACACGGCAACATTTCAGCAATATACCCAGTTCTAGAATAGACGACAGGATCATTTCAGCAATGTAACCAGTTCTAGAATACACAACATTATTTCAGCAATATACCCAGTTCTAGAATACACAGCATCATTTCAGCAATATACCCAGTTCTAGAATACACAGCATCATTTCAGCAATATACCCAGTTCTAGAATAAACAGCATCATTTCAGCAATATACCAAGTTCTAGAATACACAGCATCATTTCAGCAATATACCCAGTTCTAGAATACACAGCATCATTTCAGCAATATACCTAGTTCTAGAATACACAGCATGATTTCAGCCATATACCCAGTTCTAGAATACACAGCATCATTTCAGCAATATACCCAGTTCTTGAATACACAACACCATTTCAGCAATATAAATCAGTTCTAGAATACACAGCATCATTTCAGCAATATACCTAGTTCTAGAATACACAGCATTATTTCAGCAATATACCCAGTTCTAGAATACACAGCAGCATTTCAGCAATATAAATCAGTTCTAGAATACACAGCATGATTTCAGCAATATACCCATTTCTAGAATACACAACACCATTTCAGCAATATAAATCAGTTCTAGAATACACAGCATCATTTCAGCAATATACCTAGTTCTAGAATACACAGCATGATTTCAGCCATATACCCAGTTCTAGAATACACAGCATCATTTCAGCAATATACCCAGTTCTAGAATACACAGCACCATTTCAGCAATATAAATCAGTTCTAGAATACACAGCATCATTTCAGCAATATACCTAGTTCTAGAATACACAGCATTATTTCAGCAATATACCCAGTTCTAGAATACACAGCACCATTTCAGCAATATAAATCAGTTCTAGAATACACAGCATTATTTCAGCAATATACCCAGTTCTAGAATACACTGCATCATTTCAGCAATATACCCAGTTCTAGAATAGACAGGATCATTTCAGAAATGTAACCAGTTCTAGAATACACAACATTACTTCAGCAATATACCCAGTTCTAGAATACACAGCATGATTTCAGCAATGTACCCAGTTCTAGAATACACAGCATGATTTCAGCAATATACCCAGTTCTAGAATACACAGCATCATTTCAGCAATATACCCAGTTCTAGAATACACAGCATGATTTCAGAAATATACCCAGTTCTAGAATACACAGCATCATTTCAGCAATATACCCAGTTCTAGAATACACAGCATCATTGCAGCAATATACCCAGTTCTAGAATACACAGCACCATTTCAGCAATATAAATCAGTTCTAGAATACACAGCATTATTTCAGCAATATACCCAGTTCTAGAATACACAGCATCATTTCAGCAATATACCCAGTTCTAGAATAGACAGGATCATTTCAGCAATGTAACCAGTTCTAGAATACACAACATTACTTCAGCAATATACCCAGTTCTAGAATACACAGCATGATTTCAGCAATATACCCAATTCTAGAATACACAGCATCATTTCAGCAATATACCCAGTTCTAGAATACACAGCATCATTTCAGCACTATACCCAGTTCCAGAATACACAGCATCATTTCAGCAATATACCCAGTTCTAGAATACACAGCATCATTTCAGCAATATACCCAGTTCTAGAATACACAGCATCATTTCAGCAATACACCCAGTTCTAGAATACACGGCATCATTTCAGCAATATACCCATTTAGAATGCACAGCATGATTTCAGCAATATAAATCAGTTCTAGAATGCACAGCATTATTTCAGCAATATACCCAGTTCTAGAATACACGGCATCATTTCAGCAATATACCCAGTTCTAGAATAGACAGGATCATTTCAGCAATTTTACCAGTTCTAGAATACACAACATTACTTCAGCAATATACCCAGTTCTAGAATACACAGCATGATTTCAGCAATATACCCAGTTCTAGAATAGACAGCATAATTTCAGCAATATACCCAGGTCTAGAATACACAGCATCATTTCAGCAATATACCCAGTTCTTGAATACACAGCATCATTTCAGCAATATACCCAGTTCTAGAATACACAGCACCATTTCAGCAATATAAATCAGTTCTAGAATACACAGCATTATTTCAGCAATATACCCAGTTCTAGAATACACGGCATCATTTCAGCAATATACCCAGTTCTAGAATAGACAGGATCATTTCAGCAATGTAACCAGTTCTAGAATACACAACATTACTTCAGCAATATACCCAGTTCTAGAATACACAGCATGATTTCAGCAATATACCCAATTCTAGAATACACAGCATCATTTCAGCAATATACCCAGTTCTAGAATACACAGCATCATTTCAGCAATATACCCAGTTCCAGAATACACAGCATGATGATTTCAGCAATATACCCAGTTCTAGAATACACAGCATGATTTCAGCAATATACCCAATTCTAGAATACACAACATCATTTCAGCAATATACCCAGTTCTAGAATGCACAGCATTATTTCAGCAATATACTCAGTTCTAGAATACACGGCATCATTTCAGCAATATACCCAGTTCTAGAATAGACAGGATCATTTCAGCAATGTTACCAGTTCTAGAATACACAACATTACTTCAGCAATATACCCAGTTCTAGAATACACAGCATGATTTCAGCAATATACCCAGTTCTAGAATAGACAGGATCATTTCAGCAATGTTACCAGTTCTAGAATACACAACATTACTTCAGCAATACACCCAATTCTAGAATACACAGCATCATTTCAGCAATATACCCAGTTCTAGAATACACAGCATCATTTCAGCAATATACCCAGTTCTAGAATACACAGCATCATTTCAGCAATATACCCAGTTCTAGAATACACAGCATCATTTCAGCAATATACCCATTTAGAATGCACAGCATGATTTCAGCAATATAAATCAGTTCTAGAATGCACAGCATTATTTCAGCAATATACCCAGTTCTAGAATACACGGCATCATTTCAGCAATATACCCAGTTCTAGAATAGACAGGATCATTTCAGCAATTTTACCAGTTCTAGAATACACAACATTACTTCAGCAATATACCCAGTTCTAGAATACACAGCATGATTTCAGCAATATACCCAGTTCTAGAATAGACAGCATAATTTCAGCAATATACCCAGGTCTAGAATACACAGCATCATTTCAGCAATATACCCAGTTCTAGAATACACGGCATCATTTCAGCAATATACCCAGTTCTAGAATAGACAGGATCATTTCAGCAATTTTACCAGTTCTAGAATACACAACATTACTTCAGCAATATACCCAGTTCTAGAATACACAGCATGATTTCAGCAATATACCCAGTTCTAGAATAGACAGGATCATTTCAGCAATGTAACCAGTTCTAGAATACACAACATTACTTCAGCAATATACCCAGTTCCAGAATACACAGCATCATTTCAGCAATATACCCAGTTCTAGAATACACAGCATGATTTCAGCAATATACCCAGTTCTAGAATACACAGCATCATTTTAGCAATATATCCAGTTCTAGAATACACAGCATCATTTCAGCAATATACCCAGTTCTAGAATACACAGCATCATTTCAGCAATATACCCAGTTCTAGAATACACAGCACCATTTCAGCAATATAAATCAGTTCTAGAATACACAGCATTATTTCAGCAATATACCCAATTCTAGAATACACAGCATCATTTCAGCAATATACCCAGTTCTAGGATACACAGCATCATTTCAGTAATATACCCAGTTCTAGAATACACAGCATGATTTCAGCAATATACCCAGTTCTAGAATACACAGCATTATTTCAGCAATATACCCAGTTCTAGAATACACGGCAACATTTCAGCAATATACCCAGTTCTAGAATAGACGACAGGATCATTTCAGCAATGTAACCAGTTCTAGAATACACAACATTATTTCAGCAATATACCCAGTTCTAGAATACACAGCATCATTTCAGCAATATACCCAGTTCTAGAATACACAGCATCATTTCAGCAATATACCCAGTTCTAGAATAAACAGCATCATTTCAGCAATATACCAAGTTCTAGAATACACAGCATCATTTCAGCAATATACCCAGTTCTAGAATACACAGCATCATTTCAGCAATATACCTAGTTCTAGAATACACAGCATGATTTCAGCCATATACCCAGTTCTAGAATACACAGCATCATTTCAGCAATATACCCAGTTCTTGAATACACAACACTATTTCAGCAATATAAATCAGTTCTAGAATACACAGCATCATTTCAGCAATATACCTAGTTCTAGAATACACAGCATTATTTCAGCAATATACCCAGTTCTAGAATACACAGCAGCATTTCAGCAATATAAATCAGTTCTAGAATACACAGCATGATTTCAGCAATATACCCATTTCTAGAATACACAACACCATTTCAGCAATATAAATCAGTTCTAGAATACACAGCATCATTTCAGCAATATACCTAGTTCTAGAATACACAGCATGATTTCAGCCATATACCCAGTTCTAGAATACACAGCATCATTTCAGCAATATACCCAGTTCTAGAATACACAGCACCATTTCAGCAATATAAATCAGTTCTAGAATACACAGCATCATTTCAGCAATATACCTAGTTCTAGAATACACAGCATTATTTCAGCAATATACCCAGTTCTAGAATACACAGCACCATTTCAGCAATATAAATCAGTTCTAGAATACACAGCATTATTTCAGCAATATACCCAGTTCTAGAATACACTGCATCATTTCAGCAATATACCCAGTTCTAGAATAGACAGGATCATTTCAGAAATGTAACCAGTTCTAGAATACACAACATTACTTCAGCAATATACCCAGTTCTAGAATACACAGCATGATTTCAGCAATGTACCCAATTCTAGAATACACAGCATCATTTCAGCAATATACCCAGTTCTAGAATACACAGCATGATTTCAGCAATATACCCAGTTCTAGAATACACAGCATCATTTCAGCAATATACCCAGTTCTAGAATACACAGCATGATTTCAGAAATATACCCAGTTCTAGAATACACAGCATCATTTCAGCAATATACCCAGTTCTAGAATACACAGCATCATTGCAGCAATATACCCAGTTCTAGAATACACAACATTACTTCAGCAATATACCCAGTTCTAGAATACACAGCATGATTTCAGCAATGTACCCAATTCTAGAATACACAGCATCATTTCAGCAATATACCCAGTTCTAGAATACACAGCATGATTTCAGCAATATACCCAGTTCTAGAATACACAGCACCATTTCAGCAATATAAATCAGTTCTAGAATACACAGCATTATTTCAGCAATATACCCAGTTCTAGAATACACAGCATCATTTCAGCAATATACCCAGTTCTAGAATAGACAGGATCATTTCAGCAATGTAACCAGTTCTAGAATACACAACATTACTTCAGCAATATACCCAGTTCTAGAATACACAGCATGATTTCAGCAATATACCCAATTCTAGAATACACAGCATCATTTCAGCAATATACCCAGTTCTAGAATACACAGCATCATTTCAGCACTATACCCAGTTCCAGAATACACAGCATCATTTCAGCAATATACCCAGTTCTAGAATACACAGCATCATTTCAGCAATATACCCAGTTCTAGAATACACAGCATCATTTCAGCAATATACCCAGTTCTAGAATACACAGCATCATTTCAGCAATATACCCAGTTCTAGAATACACAGCATGATTTCAGCAATATACCCATTTAGAATGCACAGCATGATTTCAGCAATATAAATCAGTTCTAGAATACACAGCACCATTTCAGCAATATAAATCAGTTCTAGAATACACAGCATTATTTCAGCAATATACCCAGTTCTAGAATACACAGCATCATTTCAGCAATATACCCAGTTCTAGAATAGACAGGATCATTTCAGCAATGTAACCAGTTCTAGAATACACAACATTACTTCAGCAATATACCCAGTTCTAGAATACACAGCATGATTTCAGCAATATACCCAATTCTAGAATACACAGCATCATTTCAGCAATATACCCAGTTCTAGAATACACAGCATCATTTCAGCACTATACCCAGTTCCAGAATACACAGCATCATTTCAGCAATATACCCAGTTCTAGAATACACAGCATCATTTCAGCAATATACCCAGTTCTAGAATACACAGCATCATTTCAGCAATATACCCAGTTCTAGAATACACAGCATGATTTCAGCAATATACCCATTTAGAATGCACAGCATGATTTCAGCAATATAAATCAGTTCTAGAATGCACAGCATTATTTCAGCAATATACCCAGTTCTAGAATACACGGCATCATTTCAGCAATATACCCAGTTCTAGAATACACAGCATGATTTCAGCAATATACCCATTTAGAATGCACAGCATGATTTCAGCAATATAAATCAGTTCTAGAATGCACAGCATGATTTCAGCAATATAAATCAGTTCTAGAATACACAGCATCATTTCAGCAATATACCCATTTAGAATGCACAGCATGATTTCAGCAATATAAATCAGTTCTAGAATGCACAGCATTATTTCAGCAATATACCCAGTTCTAGAATACACGGCATCATTTCAGCAATATACCCAGTTCTAGAATAGACAGGATCATTTCAGCAATTTTACCAGTTCTAGAATACACAACATTACTTCAGCAATATACCCAGTTCTAGAATACACAGCATGATTTCAGCAATATACCCAGTTCTAGAATAGACAGCATAATTTCAGCAATATACCCAGGTCTAGAATACACAGCATCATTTCAGCAATATACCCAGTTCTTGAATACACAGCATCATTTCAGCAATATACCCAGTTCTAGAATAGACAGGATCATTTCAGCAATGTAACCAGTTCTAGAATACACAACATTACTTCAGCAATATACCCAGTTCTAGAATACACAGCATGATTTCAGCAATATACCCAATTCTAGAATACACAGCATCATTTCAGCAATATACCCAGTTCTAGAATACACAGCATCATTTCAGCAATATACCCAGTTCCAGAATACACAGCATGATGATTTCAGGAATATACCCAGTTCTAGAATACACAGCATGATTTCAGCAATATACCCAATTCTAGAATACACAACATCATTTCAGCAATATACCCAGTTCTAGAATGCACAGCATTATTTCAGCAATATACCCAGTTCTAGAATACACAGCATTATTTCAGCAATATACCCAGTTCTAGAATACACGGCAACATTTCAGCAATATACCCAGTTCTAGAATAGACGACAGGATCATTTCAGCAATGTAACCAGTTCTAGAATACACAACATTATTTCAGCAATATACCCAGTTCTAGAATACACAGCATCATTTCAGCAATATACCCAGTTCTAGAATACACAGCATCATTTCAGCAATATACCCAGTTCTAGAATAAACAGCATCATTTCAGCAATATACCAAGTTCTAGAATACACAGCATCATTTCAGCAATATACCCAGTTCTAGAATACACAGCATCATTTCAGCAATATACCTAGTTCTAGAATACACAGCATGATTTCAGCCATATACCCAGTTCTAGAATACACAGCATCATTTCAGCAATATACCCAGTTCTTGAATACACAACACCATTTCAGCAATATAAATCAGTTCTAGAATACACAGCATCATTTCAGCAATATACCTAGTTCTAGAATACACAGCATTATTTCAGCAATATACCCAGTTCTAGAATACACAGCAGCATTTCAGCAATATAAATCAGTTCTAGAATACACAGCATGATTTCAGCAATATACCCATTTCTAGAATACACAACACCATTTCAGCAATATAAATCAGTTCTAGAATACACAGCATCATTTCAGCAATATACCTAGTTCTAGAATACACAGCATGATTTCAGCCATATACCCAGTTCTAGAATACACAGCATCATTTCAGCAATATACCCAGTTCTAGAATACACAGCACCATTTCAGCAATATAAATCAGTTCTAGAATACACAGCATCATTTCAGCAATATACCTAGTTCTAGAATACACAGCATTATTTCAGCAATATACCCAGTTCTAGAATACACAGCACCATTTCAGCAATATAAATCAGTTCTAGAATACACAGCATTATTTCAGCAATATACCCAGTTCTAGAATACACTGCATCATTTCAGCAATATACCCAGTTCTAGAATAGACAGGATCATTTCAGAAATGTAACCAGTTCTAGAATACACAACATTACTTCAGCAATATACCCAGTTCTAGAATACACAGCATGATTTCAGCAATGTACCCAATTCTAGAATACACAGCATCATTTCAGCAATATACCCAGTTCTAGAATACACAGCATGATTTCAGCAATATACCCAGTTCTAGAATACACAGCATCATTTCAGCAATATACCCAGTTCTAGAATACACAGCATGATTTCAGAAATATACCCAGTTCTAGAATACACAGCATCATTTCAGCAATATACCCAGTTCTAGAATACACAGCATCATTGCAGCAATATACCCAGTTCTAGAATACACAGCACCATTTCAGCAATATAAATCAGTTCTAGAATACACAGCATTATTTCAGCAATATACCCAGTTCTAGAATACACAGCATCATTTCAGCAATATACCCAGTTCTAGAATAGACAGGATCATTTCAGCAATGTAACCAGTTCTAGAATACACAACATTACTTCAGCAATATACCCAGTTCTAGAATACACAGCATGATTTCAGCAATATACCCAATTCTAGAATACACAGCATCATTTCAGCAATATACCCAGTTCTAGAATACACAGCATCATTTCAGCACTATACCCAGTTCCAGAATACACAGCATAATTTCAGCAATATACCCAGTTCTAGAATACACAGCATGATTTCAGCAATATACCCAGTTCTAGAATACACAGCATCATTTCAGCAATATACCCAGTTCTAGAATACACAGCATCATTTCAGCAATATACCCAGTTCTAGAATACACAGCACCATTTCAGCAATATAAATCAGTTCTAGAATACACAGCATCATTTCAGCAATATACCCAGTTCTAGAATACACAGCATCATTTCAGCAATATACCCATTTAGAATGCACAGCATGATTTCAGCAATATAAATCAGTTCTAGAATGCACAGCATTATTTCAGCAATATACCCAGTTCTAGAATACACGGCATCATTTCAGCAATATACCCAGTTCTAGAATAGACAGGATCATTTCAGCAATTTTACCAGTTCTAGAATACACAACATTACTTCAGCAATATACCCAGTTCTAGAATACACAGCATGATTTCAGCAATATACCCAGTTCTAGAATAGACAGCATAATTTCAGCAATATACCCAGGTCTAGAATACACAGCATCATTTCAGCAATATACCCAGTTCTTGAATAAACAGCATCATTTCAGCAATATACCCAGTTCTAGAATACACAGCACCATTTCAGCAATATAAATCAGTTCTAGAATACACAGCATTATTTCAGCAATATACCCAGTTCTAGAATACACGGCATCATTTCAGCAATATACCCAGTTCTAGAATAGACAGGATCATTTCAGCAATGTAACCAGTTCTAGAATACACAACATTACTTCAGCAATATACCCAGTTCTAGAATACACAGCATGATTTCAGCAATATACCCAATTCTAGAATACACAGCATCATTTCAGCAATATACCCAGTTCTAGAATACACAGCATCATTTCAGCAATATACCCAGTTCCAGAATACACAGCATGATGATTTCAGCAATATACCCAGTTCTAGAATACACAGCATGATTTCAGCAATATACCCAATTCTAGAATACACAACATCATTTCAGCAATATACCCAGTTCTAGAATGCACAGCATTATTTCAGCAATATACCCAGTTCTAGAATACACGGCATCATTTCAGCAATATACCCAGTTCTAGAATAGACAGGATCATTTCAGCAATGTTACCAGTTCTAGAATACACAACATTACTTCAGCAATATACCCAGTTCTAGAATACACAGCATGATTTCAGCAATATACCCAGTTCTAGAATAGACAGGATCATTTCAGCAATGTTACCAGTTCTAGAATACACAACATTACTTCAGCAATGTACCCAATTCTAGAATACACAGCATCATTTCAGCAATATACCCAGTTCTAGAATACACAGCATGATTTCAGCAATATACCCAGTTCTAGAATACACAGCATGATTTCAGCAATATACCCAATTCTAGAATACACAGCATCATTTCAGCAATATACCCAGTTCTAGAATACACAGCATCATTTCAGCACTATACCCAGTTCCAGAATACACAGCATCATTTCAGCAATATACCCAGTTCTAGAATACACAGCATCATTTCAGCAATATACCCAGTTCTAGAATACACAGCATCATTTCAGCAATATACCCAGTTCTAGAATACACAGCATCATTTCAGCAATATACCCATTTAGAATGCACAGCATGATTTCAGCAATATAAATCAGTTCTAGAATGCACAGCATTATTTCAGCAATATACCCAGTTCTAGAATACACGGCATCATTTCAGCAATATACCCAGTTCTAGAATAGACAGGATCATTTCAGCAATTTTACCAGTTCTAGAATACACAACATTAATTCAGCAATATACCCAGTTCTAGAATACACAGCATGATTTCAGCAATATACCCAGTTCTAGAATAGACAGCATAATTTCAGCAATATACCCAGGTCTAAAATACACAGCATCATTTCAGCAATATACCCAGTTCTAGAATACACGGCATCATTTCAGCAATATACCCAGTTCTAGAATAGACAGGATCATTTCAGCAATTTTACCAGTTCTAGAATACACAACATTACTTCAGCAATATACCCAGTTCTAGAATACACAGCATGATTTCAGCAATATACCCAGTTCTAGAATAGACAGGATCATTTCAGCAATGTAACCAGTTCTAGAATACACAACAGTACTTCAGCAATATACCCAGTTCTAGAATACACAGCATGATTTCAGCAATATACCCAATTCTAGAATACACAGCATCATTTCAGCAATATACCCAGTTCTAGAATACACGGCATCATTTCAGCAATATACCCAGTTCTAGAATAGACAGGATCATTTCAGCAATTTTACCAGTTCTAGAATACACAACATTACTTCAGCAATATACCCAGTTCTAGAATACACAGCATGATTTCAGCAATATACCCAGTTCTAGAATAGACAGCATAATTTCAGCAATATACCCAGGTCTAGAATACACAGCATCATTTCAGCAATATACCCAGTTCTAGAATACACAACATTACTTCAGCAATATACCCAGTTCTAGAATACACAGCATGATTTCAGCAATATACCCAATTCTAGAATACACAGCATCATTTCAGCAATATACCCAGTTCTAGAATACACAGCATCATTTCAGCAATATACCCAGTTCCAGAATACACAGCATGATGATTTCAGCAATATACCCAGTTCTAGAATACACAGCATGATTTCAGCAATATACCCAATTCTAGAATACACAACATCATTTCAGCAATATACCCAGTTCTAGAATGCACAGCATTATTTCAGCAATATACCCAGTTCTAGAATACACGGCATCATTTCAGCAATATACCCAGTTCTAGAATAGACAGGATCATTTCAGCAATGTTACCAGTTCTAGAATACACAACATTACTTCAGCAATATACCCAGTTCTAGAATACACAGCATCATTTCAGCAATATACCCAGTTCTAGAATACACAGCATGATTTCAGCAATATACCCAGTTCTAGAATACACAGCATGATTTCAGCAATATACCCAATTCTAGAATACACAGCATCATTTCAGCAATATACCCAGTTCTAGAATACACAGCATCATTTCAGCACTATACCCAGTTCCAGAATACACAGCATCATTTCAGCAATATACCCAGTTCTAGAATACACGGCATCATTTCAGCAATATACCCAGTTCTAGAATAGACAGGATCATTTCAGCAATTTTACCAGTTCTAGAATACACAACATTACTTCAGCAATATACCCAGTTCTAGAATACACAGCATGATTTCAGCAATATACCCAGTTCTAGAATAGACAGCATAATTTCAGCAATATACCCAGGTCTAGAATACACAGCATCATTTCAGCAATATACCCAGTTCTAGAATACACGGCATCATTTCAGCAATATACCCAGTTCTAGAATAGACAGGATCATTTCAGCAATTTTACCAGTTCTAGAATACACAACATTACTTCAGCAATATACCCAGTTCTAGAATACACAGCATGATTTCAGCAATATACCCAGTTCTAGAATAGACAGGATCATTTCAGCAATGTAACCAGTTCTAGAATACACAACATTACTTCAGCAATATACCCAGTTCTAGAATACACAGCATGATTTCAGCAATATACCCAATTCTAGAATACACAGCATCATTTCAGCAATATACCCAGTTCTAGAATACACGGCATCATTTCAGCAATATACCCAGTTCTAGAATAGACAGGATCATTTCAGCAATTTTACCAGTTCTAGAATACACAACATTACTTCAGCAATATACCCAGTTCTAGAATACACAGCATGATTTCAGCAATATACCCAGTTCTAGAATAGACAGCATAATTTCAGCAATATACCCAGGTCTAGAATACACAGCATCATTTCAGCAATATACCCAGTTCTAGAATACACGGCATCATTTCAGCAATATACCCAGTTCTAGAATAGACAGGATCATTTCAGCAATTTTACCAGTTCTAGAATACACAGCATGACTTCAGCAATATACCCAGTTCTAGAATACACAGCATTATTTCAGCAATATACCCAATTCTAGAATACACAACATCATTTCAGCAATATACCCAGTTCTAGAATGCACAGCATTATTTCAGCAATATACCCAGTTCTAGAATACACGGCATCATTTCAGCAATATACCCAGTTCTAGAATAGACAGGATCATTTCAGCAATGTTACCAGTTCTAGAATACACAACATTACTTCAGCAATATACCCAGTTCTAGAATACACAGCATGATTTCAGCAATATACCCAGTTCTAGAATAGACAGGATCATTTCAGCAATGTTACCAGTTCTAGAATACACAACATTACTTCAGCAATGTACCCAATTCTAGAATACACAGCATCATTTCAGCAATATACCCAGTTCTAGAATACACAGCATGATTTCAGCAATATACCCAGTTCTAGAATACACAGCATCATTTCAGCAATATACCCAGTTCTAGAATACACAGCATGATTTCAGAAATATACCCAGTTCTAGAATACACAGCATGATTTCAGCAATATACCCAGTTCTAGAATACACAGCATCATTTTAGCAATATACCCAGTTCTAGAATACACAGCATCATTTTAGCAATATATCCAGTTCTAGAATACACAGCATCATTTCAGCAATATACCCAGTTCTAGAATACACAGCATCATTTCAGCAATATACCCAGTTCTAGAATACACAACATCATTTCAGCAATATACCCAGTTCTAGAATACACAGCATGATTTCAGCAATATACCCAATTCTAGAATACACAGCAGAGACATTTAAAATATAAAATATCGTCAATCTGTTTTTTGATTTTTCAAAATGTGAAATTTGTAGTTAGTTGTTTTGTTTACAATGGCTTGTGAAAGTATTCACCCCCATGGCATTTTTCCTATTTTGTTTCCTTTCAACCTGGAATTAAAATAGATTTTTGGTGGGTTTGCATCACTTGATTTACACAACATGCCTACCACTTTGAAGATGCCAAATATTTTTTATTGTGAAACAAACAAGAAATTCGACAAAAAAATGGAAAACTTGAGCGTGCATAACTATTCACCCCCCCTTAAAAAGCCACCTGTGGAGCCACCTCTGTCCCAGTCTCAAATCTCTGGAAGACTGAAACAGGTTTCCCTGAAGACTTTCCCTGTATTTAGCTTCATCCATCTTTACTTAAATTCTGATCAGTTTCCCAGTCCCTGCCGATGAAAAACATCCTCACAGCATGATGCTGCCACCACCATGCTTCACTGTGGGGATGGTATTCTCGGGGTGACGTGATGTGTTGGGTTTGCGCCAGACATAGTGTAACTAAATTATAGTCTCATCTGACCAGAGTGTAACGGTTTTCATGCGGTGAAGGAGAGTCGGACCAAAATGCAGAGTGTAGATTGCGATCCATGTTTAATGAACAAACGTAAACACGAATCAATACAAATACTACAAAACAAAAGAACGTAACGAAAACCGAAACAGCCTATACTAGTGTAAACTAACACAGATACAGGAACAAGGACACTAAGGACAATCACCCACGAAACACACAAAGAATATGGCTGCCTAAATATGGTTCCCAATCAGAGACAACGATAATCACTTGACTCTGATTGAGAACCGCCTCAGGCAGCCATAGACTAACGCGAGACATCCCAAAAAACACAAGACAACAACACACCACAATAACCCATGTCACACCCTGGCCTGACCGAATAAATGAGGAATAAACATAATATATTTTGACCAGGGCGTGACAGAACCCTCCCCCTAAGGTGCAGACTCCCGGACGCACATCAAAACAATAGGGAGGGTCCGGGTGGGCGTCTGTCCATGGTGGCGGCTCTGGCTCCGGCGCGGGACGTGGAACCCACTCTATAAATGTCTTAGTCCCCCCCCCTCGCGTCCTTGGATAGTCCACCTTCGCCGCCGACCATGGCCTAGTAGTCCTCACCCAGAACCCCACTGGACTGAGAGTCAGCTCGGGACTGAGGGGCAGCTCAGCACTGAGGGGAAGCTCGGGACTGAGAGGAAGCCCAGCACTGAGAGGAAGCCCAGCACTGAGAGGAAGCTCAGCCAGGTAGTTGGATCCGGCAGATCCTGGCTGGTTGACAGTTCTGGAAGCTCCTGGCTGACTGGCAGATCTGGAAGAGTCTGGTTGACTGGCAGATCTGGAAGAATCTGGTTGACTGGCGGATCTGAAAGAGTCTGGCTGACTGGCGGATCTGGAAGAGTCTGGCTGACTGGCGAATCTGGAAGAGTCTGGCTGACTGGCGGATCTGGAAGAGTCTGGCTGACTGGCGGATCTGGAAGAGTCTGGCTGACTGGCAGATCTGAAAGAGTCTGGCTGACTGGCAGATCTGAAAGAGTCTGGCAGATCTGGAAGAGTCTGGCTGACTGGCAGATCTGGAAGAGTCTGGCTGACTGGCAGATCTGGCTGCTCCATGTTGACAGACAGCTCTGGCTGCTCCAAGTAGACGGACAGCTCTGGCTGCTCCATGTAGACTGACAGCTCCTTGCAGACTGACAGCTCCGGCTGCGCTAAACAGGCAGGAGACTCCAGCAGCGCAGGAGAGGAGAAAGGCTCCGACAGCGCTGAACAGGCGGGACGCACTGTAGGCCTGATGCGTCTTGCCGGTACTGGTGGTACTGGGCCGAGGACACGCACAGGAAGCCTGGTGCGGGAAACTGCCACCGGAGGGCTGGGGTGTGGAGATGGTACTGGGTAGACCGGACTGTGCAGGCGCACTGGAGCTCTTGAGCACCGAGCCTGCCCAACTTTACCTGGCTCGATGCCCACTCTAGCCCGGCCAATACGAGGAGCTGGTATATACCGCACCGGGCGATGCACCCGCACTGGAGACACAGTGCGCTCCACAGCATAACACGGTGCCTGCCCGGTCTCTTTAGCCCCGCGGTAAGCACAGGAAGTTTGCGCAGGTCTCCTACCTGGCGTAGCCATACTCCCTGTGAGCCCCCCAAGAAATTTTTGGGGCTGACTCTCGGGCTTCCTTCCGCGCCGCCGTGCTTGCTTCGCCATCTCCATTCTCCTATAACCTTCTTCGCACTGCCCCAGTGAATCCCAGGCGGGCTCCGGCACTCTCCCTGGGTCGACCGCCCACCTGTCTATTTCCTCCCAAGTAGTGTAGTCCCGATATTGTTGCTCCTGCTGCTGCTGTTGCTTCTCCTTATACCAAAGCCTCTCAGCTCTCGCCGCCTCCAGTTCTTCTTTGGGGAGGCGATATTCTCCAGGCTGATCCCAGGGTCCTTCCCCAAACAATTCGTCCTCCCATGTCGATATCTCCTTATGTTGCTCCTTGGGGCGGCTACACTCCCCTGGTTTAGCCCAGGGTCCTCTCCCATTGAGGATTTCCTCCCAAGTCCAAAAGTCCTTTTTACGCTGCTCCTGCTGCTGCCTTTGCTGTTTCTCCTGTGGCTCCTGCCTGTTGACACGCTGCTTGGTCCGTTTGTGGTGGGTGATTCTGTAACGGTTTTCATGCGGTGAAGGAGAGTCGGACCAAAATGCAGCGTGTAGATTGCGATCCATGTTTAATGAACAAACGTAAACACGAATCAATACAAATACTACAAAACAAAAGAACGTAACGAAAACCGAAACAGCCTATACTAGTGTAAACTAACACAGATACAGGAACAAGGACACTAAGGACAATCACCCACGAAACACACAAAGAATATGACTGCCTAAATATGGTTCCCAATCAGAGACAACTATAATCACCTGACTCTGATTGAGCTGCCTCAGGCAGCCATAGACTAACGCTAGACATCCCACAAAACCCCAAGACAAAAACATACCACAATAACCCATGTCACACCCTGGCCTGACCGAATAAATGAAGAATAAACATAATATATTTCGACCAGGGCGTGACACAGAGTACCTTCTTCCATATGTTTGAGGAGGCTCCCACATGCCTTTTGGCGAACACCAAACATGTTTGCTATTTTTGTTCTTGCCACTCTTCCGTAAAGCCCAGCTTTGTGGAGTGTACAGCTTAAAGTGGTCCTATGGACAGATAGTCCAATCTACACTGTGGAGCATTGCAGCTCCTTCAGGGTTATATTTAGTCTCTTTGTTGCCTCTGATTAATGCCCTACTTGCCTGGTCTGTGAGTTTTGGTGGGCAGCCCTCGCTTGGCAGGTATGTTGTGGTGCCATATTCTTTCCATTTTTTTTATAATGGGTGTAATGGTGCTCCGTGGGATGTTCAAAGTTTCGGATTTTGTATATAACCCAACCCTGATCTGTACTTTTGTCCCTGACCTGTTTGGAGAGCTCCTTGGTCTTCATGGTGCCACTTGCTTGGTGGTGCTTCTTGCTTAGTGGTGTTGCAGACTCTGGGGCCTTTCAGAAAAGGTGTATATATACTGAGATCATGTGACAGATCATGTGAGATCATCATCAGATTGCACACAGGTGAACTTTGTTTAACTAATTATGTGACATCTGAAGGTAATTGGTTTCACCAGATCTTATTTAGGGGCTTCATAGCAAAGGGGGTGAATACATATGAACGCACCACTTTTCACTTTTCAGTTTTATTTTTTTGTATTTTTTTAAACAAGTAATTTTTTTCATTTCACTTCACCAATTTGGACTATTCTGTGTATGTCCATTACATGAAATTCAAATAAAAATCTATTTAAATTACAGGTTGTAATGCAACAAAATAGGAAAAATGCCAAGGGGGGTGTAATCAGATACAGTAACACCTCAGCACAACGCCTCTCCCCAATTGGACCTAGATAGTTGGTGTGTTTGTACTGATATGTAGACTGTGTACATTTTAATAAAATGTATGTAGTTCTGTCCTTGAGCTGTTCTTGTCTAATAATGTTAGTAGTGCCATATAGAGGGAATGGGGTGTCCCCTGGAACTCAGCCAATGTGATATGCCCTTGATAAGAGGAGTATGTTGTGTTTCAGAGCAGGGTGGAGATGGAGAATGGAGTATGTTGTGTTTCAGAGCAGGGTGGAGATGGAGAATGGAGTATGTTGTGTTTCAGAGCAGGGTGGAGATGGAGAATGGAGTATGTTGTGTTTCAGAGCAGGGTGGAGATGGTGAATGGAGTATGTTGTGTTTCAGAGCAGGGTGGAGATGGTGAATGGAGTATGTTGTGTTTCAGAGCAGGGTGGAGATGGTGAATGGAGTATGTTGTGTTTCAGAGCAGGGTGGAGATGGAGAATGGAGTATGTTGTGTTTCAGAACAGGGTGGAGATGGAGAATGGAGTATGTTGTGTTTCAGAGCAGGGTGGAGATGGAGAATGGAGTATGTTGTGTTTCAGAGCAGGGTGGAGATGGAGAATGGAGTATGTTGTGTTTCAGAACAGGGTGGAGATGGAGAATGGAGTATGTTGTGTTTCAGAGCAGGGTGGAGATGGAGAATGGAGTATGTTGTGTTTCAGAGCAGGGTGGAGATGGTGAATGGAGTATGTTGTGTTTCAGAGCAGGGTGGAGATGGAGAATGGAGTATGTTGTGTTTCAGAGCAGGGTGGAGATGGTGAATGGAGTATGTTGTGTTTCAGAGCAGGGTGGAGATGGTGAATGGAGTATGTTGTGTTTCAGAGCAGGGTGGAGATGGTGAATGGAGTATGTTGTGTTTCAGAACAGGGTGGAGATGGAGAATGGAGTATGTTGTGTTTCAGAGCAGGGTGGAGATGGTGAATGGAGTATGTTGTGTTTCAGAGCAGGGTGGAGATGGTGAATGGAGTATGTTGTGTTTCAGAGCAGGGTGGAGATGGTGAATGGAGTATGTTGTGTTTCAGAGCAGGGTGGAGATGGTGAATGGAGTATGTTGTGTTTCAGAGCAGGGTGGAGATGGTGAATGGAGTATGTTGTGTTTCAGAGCAGGGTGGAGATGGTGAATGGAGTGTGTTGTGTTTCAGGCCAGGGTGGAGACGGTGAATGGAGAGCTCATTATCCAGAAGGTCCAACAGGCTGACTCTGGGATGTACCAGTGTGTCGCTGAGAACAAATACGGAGCCATCTACTGCAGCGCAGAACTCAAGATCTTAGGTATGCTGTTTTTTTCTCCTGTTGTTGTTGTTATATTCCTTGTAACACTATGTATGTGTGCCTTTAGTTATTGGTACTAAATGGAAATTAATACAAGAAAATAATAATGTGAACTGGGAAAAGCCCCACAGCAAACCAGGGTTGGAGTCTATTCCATTTCAATTCAGTCAATTCAGGAAATAAACAGAAATTCAAATGTTCCTCTTTGCTTGTAATTTCAGTTTGCTTCCTGAACCAACCACAGCTGCGTACCACCAGCTATCTCTGGTTTGTTGCTGTTTGTTATTTTGTTAAAGGGAAGGTCTGTTCTGGTGTGTTTGTCATTATGTTAAAGGGAAGGTTTATTTGTATTTAACCTTTATTCATAAAGCTTTTTCTAATTAAGATAAAATCTCTTTAAAGGTCCATTTAAAATGGTCTGTTTATCCACAAAGGTTCATTTAAAATGGCCTGTTTCTCCACAAAGGTTCATTTAAAATGGCCTGTTCATCCACAAAGGTAAGCCTAGTCTTTTCTTTGACTCTATAAACAGTGAAACTGGTATAGCAACATGAAATAGGCCACAGCCTGATAAGGGAGAAAGATAGCAACACGAGAATAAAACTAAATGTTGAGAAGGCTAATTGGCAATCAATGGAGCCTGATTGAACCTGAACAGTTGTTCCCATGAATAGAAGAAAGACAGAGGATGTGTCCCAAATTGTACCCTATTCCTTATATAGTGCACTGTGTCCATAAGGCTCCGGTCAAAAAAAGTGCACTATTTAGGGAAAAGAGTTCCATTTGGGATGCATGCAGAGCCTTGTGGTTATATGCAATGAGATGTCTGTATGCATCAGACTGAAGGTTGGCAGCCCAGAGTTGTCTCTATTTCAGAGGAGGAATGGATAACAGTGACTTAGAGGGTTAGATGCTCAAGGGGAAAGATGACAGGAGGAGAAAGGAGAAAGATGTTGGTGATTTATCCTGAACGACCACAACACTAGTGAACAATATTTTGTGTTTTGTACAAAAATTATTTGTCTGCCCTGCAGTATTCACTGGTAGGCTTCTATTAAAGCTGTTTGTCTGTCCTGCAGTATTCACTGGTAGGCTTCTATTAAAGTTGTTTGTCTGTCCTGCAATATTCACTGGTAGGCTTCCATTAAAGTTGTTTGTCTGTCCTGCAGTATTCACTGGTAGGCTTCTATTAAAGCTGTTTGTCTGTCCTGCAGTATTCACTGGTAGGCTTCTATTAAAGCTGTTTGTCTGTCCTGCAGTATTCACTGGTAGGCTTCTATTACAGCTGTTTGTCTGTCCTGCAGTATTCACTGGTAGGCTTCCATTAAAGCTGTTTGTCTGTCCTGCAGTATTCACTGGTAGGCTTCCATTAAAGTTGTTTGTCTGTCCTGCAGTATTCACTGGTAGGCTTCTATTAAAGCTGTTTGTCTGTCCTGCAGTATTCACTGGTAGGCTTCTATTACAGCTGTTTGTCTGTCCTGCAGTATTCACTGGTAGGCTTCTATTAAAGCTGTTTGTCTGTCCTGCAGTATTCACTGGTAGGCTTCCATTAAAGTTGTTTGTCTGTCCTGCAGTATTCACTGGTAGGCTTCTATTAAAGCTGTTTGTCTGTCCTGCAGTATTCACTGGTAGGCTTCCATTAAAGCTGTTTGTCTGTCCTGCAGTATTCACTGGTAGGCTTGCGCCGAATATGCGCCCAATACGATGTGGAGTGAAATGCTTACTTGACAAGCCCTTAACCAACAATCCAGTTTAAATAAAAAAAATAGATAAGTAAAAAATAACAAATACAAATAACAAATAGTGAGAGCAGCAGTATAATAACAGGAGTGAGCCTATATACAGGGTGTTACGGTACAGAGTCAATGTGGAGGCTATATACAGGGTGTTACGGTACAGAGTCAACGTGGAGACTATATACAGGGGGTACCGGTACAGAGTTAATGTGGAGGCTATATACAGGGGGTTCTGGTACAGAGTCAATGTGGAGGCTATATACAGGGGGTACCGGTACAGAGTCAATGTGGAGGCTATATACAGGGGGTACCGGTACAGAGTCAATGTGGAGGCTATGTACAGGGGGTTCTGGTACAGAGTCAATGTGGAGGCTATATACAGGGTATTACGGTACAGAGTCAATGTGGAGGTTATATACAGGGTATTACGGTACAGAGTCAATGTGGAGGCTATATACAGGGTATTACAGTACATAGTCAATGTGGAGGCTATATACAGGGGGTTCTGGTACAGAGTCAACGTGGAGGCTATGTACAGGGGGTTCTGGTACAGAGTCAATGTGGAGGCTATATACAGGGTGTTACGGTACAGAGTCAATGTGGAGGTTATATACAGGGTATTACGGTACAGAGTCAATGTGGAGGCTATATACAGGGGGTACCGGTACAGAGTCAATGTAGAGGCTATATACAGGGGGTACCGGTACAGAGTCAATGTAGAGGCTATATACAGGGGGTACCGGTACAGAGTCAATGTGGAGGCTATATACAGGGGGTTCTGGTACAGAGTCAACGTGGAGGCTATATACAGGGAGTACCGGTACAGAGTTAAAACTAGTTTTTCAACCACTCTACACATTTCTTGCTAACAAACTATAGTTTTGTTAAGTCAGTTAGGATGTCTACCTTGTGCATGACACAGTTAATTTTTTATCCATTTGTTTACAGACAAATTATTTCAGCCTCCACGTTGACTCTGTACCCATACCCCCTGTATATAGCCTCCACGTTGACTCTGTACCCATACCCCCTGTATATAGCCTCCACGTTGACTCTGTACCCATACCCCCTGTATATACAGTTGAAGTCGGAAGTTCATATACACCTTAGCCAAATACATTTAAATTCCTGACATTTAATCCTAGTAATAATTCCCTGTCTTAGGTCAGTTAGGATCACCACTTTATTTAAAGAATGTGAAATGTCAGAATAATCGTAGAGAGAATAATTGATTTCAGCTTTTATTTCTTTCATCACATTCCCAGTGGGTCAGAAGTTTACATATACTCAATCAGTATTTGGTAGCATTGCCTTTAAATTGTTTAACTTGGGTCAAATGTTTCAGGTAGACTTCCACAAGCTTCCCACAATAAGTTGGGTGAATTTTGATCCCATTCTTCCTGACAGAGCTGGTGTAACTGAGTCAGGTTTTTAGGCCTCCTTGCTCGCACACGCTTTTTCAGTTCTGCCCATACGTTTTCTATAGTATTGAGGTCAAGGCTTTGTGATGACCACTCCAATACCTTGACTTTGTTGTCCTTAAGCCATTTTGCCACAACTTTGGAAGTATGCTTGGGGTCATTGGAAGACCCATTTGCAACCAAGCTTGAACTTCCTGACTGATGTCTTGAGATGCTGCTTCAATACCTTTTTTTAAAGGTATGTGTGACCAACAGATGCATATCTGTATTCCCAGTCATTTGAAATCCAAAGATAAGGGCCTAATGAATTGATTTCAATTTACTGATTTCCTTATATGAACTGTAACACATTAATTATTGCTTATTGCGTTTATATTTTTGCTCAGTGTAGTTCTTTTGAGATTCTGCTCGTCAGTTGTGACAGTGTCTCTGGTGAATTCAAAGGCCTGAGAGAAATGATAAATGTCTACCTCTCCATCATACTACATCTCTCTCTCTGTCCACTTCTCTCTGTTGATACACTCATTTTCTCCCTGTCAGCTTCAATATGGGACCATACGTGTTCTTCTCCCCTCTCATCTCCTCTCCTCTCCAGCATACCCCACCCTCCCTCACTCCTCCAACTCTCTCCACCTTCCCCCAACTTTCTCTTGGCTGATAGGAAGATGCCTACCCATCATCCCTCCCTCCTCCCCCTCTATCCTCCCTCCCTACTCCCCTCTCCTCCCTCCCTACTCCCCCTCTACTCCCCCTCCTCCTCCCTCCCTACTCCCCCTCTACTCCCCCTCTTTCCTCCCTCCCTCTCTCTCTCTTGACTGGTGGTTTCCATGGCCTAGGGGATCTGTGCCATCCCTGCCACAGTCAGACTGGTCTCTGTCAATGCTAGGAGAAGAGAGAGGGAACGGAGGGATAGAGGGATGGATTGGGTGGTAGATGGTGCAGGGGCTTGCTAGAAGAGAGGGGAAACAGGGGGGGGACAGACTGAGGGATGGAGAGGGGGATGGAGGGAGGGAGGGATAGAGAGAGGGATGCTGGGAGGGATAGAGAGGGGGATGGATGGCATGAGGGATAGAAGGGGTAGGGGCTGGCCGACAGTCAGGAGCCAGCGCTAGCTGACAAGGAGATGTCCTCATCTATGTCACCTCCAAAGCATCAGTCAGTTTTTAAATAACCGGTGGTGACAAAGCCTCCCAGCTTATAGACCCTGGGCCCCAGAGCCCTGCTCACTGCATTAGTGTATGCAGACAGAGAACTTTACTTTGAAGCAATGTCTCCTATTTACACAGTTCTCAAGTTGGTGACCTTGTAGCATGCACAACTACTGCTGCATATCGTTTGTGCTCAGATGATCCTGATGTTGTTTCACATTGTATACGTTAGCTTTGTGACACAGTTTGAAATTGTTTGTAATTATTTTGGTACTAAACTGAGAGAAAAATACCAATGTATTTTCAAATGAGAATCAAACAGTATCAGAAATGTTTTAGTTTTTCATTGTATTTATCTAAATGTCTATTGTTTGGGGAACTATCTTGACATACACTATCCAACATACGTGACAGGAGTAAACTGTAAATGCTATGTACTAATTGTTTTGACAGAAGATTTTAGAGCACGTTGACAAATTAGAGACCAAATAACAACTCGTCTGTCTTCTGCGTGACCTTCCACATGTTCCCTCGCTTATGGCACACGTTGCACGCAGTGATGGCATCCTATCTCCTATATAGTGCCTAAAGTAGTGCCTGATAAAGGGTATAGGGTTTCCTATATAGTGCCTAAAGTAGTGCCATATGAAGGGGATAGGGTCTCCTATATAGTGCCTAAAGTAGTGCCTGATAAAGGGTATAGGGTTTCCTATATAGTGCCTAAAGTAGTGCCCTGTGAAGGGGATAGGGTCTCCTATATAGTGCCTAAAGTAGTGCCTGATAAAGGGTATAGGGTTTCCTATATAGTGCCTAAAGTAGTGCCCTGTGAAGGGGATAGGGTCTCCTATATAGTGCCTAAAGTAGTGCCTGATAAAGGGTATAGGGTTTCCTATATAGTGCCTAAAGTAGTGCCTGATAAAGGGTATAGGGTTTCCTATATAGTGCCTAAAGTAGTGCCTGATAAAGGGTATAGGGTCTCCTATATAGTGCCTAAAGGGTATAGGGTTTCCTATATAGTGCCTAAAGTTGTGCCTGATAAAGGGTATAGGGTTTCCTATATAGTGCCTAAAGTAGTGCCCTGTGAAGGGAATAGGGTTTCCTATATAGTGCCAAAAGTAGTGCCTGATAAAGGGTATAGGGTTTCCTATATAGTGCCTAAAGTAGTGCCCGGTGAAGGGGATAGGGTCTCCTATATAGTGCCTAAAGTAGTGCCTGATAAAGGGTATAGGGTTTCCTATATAGTGCCTAAAGTAGTGCCATATGAAGGGGATAGGGTCTCCTATATAGTGCCTAAAGTAGTGCCTGATAAAGGGTATAGGGTTTCCTATATAGTGCCTAAAGTAGTGCCTGATAAAGGGTATAGGGTCTCCTATATAGTGCCTAAAGGGTATAGGGTTTCCTATATAGTGCCTAAAGTAGTGCCATATGAAGGGGATAGGGTCTACTATATAGTGCCTAAAGTAGTGCCCTGTGAAGGGTATAGGGTTTCCTATATAGTGCCTAAAGTAGTGCCTGATAAAGGGTATAGCGTTTCCCATATAGTGCCTAAAGTAGTGCCTGATAAAGGGTATAGGGTTTCCTATATAGTGCCACAAGTAGTGCCCTATAAAGGGAATAGTGTGCCATTTGAGACAGTTTTCAAATGTCAACTCAATTAAGTCCATGATTTGATCAGTTGGCTTGGAAAACATTTGAGTCATCTGATTTGTCAGAAGGATTCCCTGGGGAAACAGCAGCAGTAATTAACTGTACATGTTGAAGATGAGAGAGGGAGGGTTGAATCATTTTAATCCATTAGCCTGGATTTTTTTTTTTCTCTGGTAGAACACTTTAGTATTTATGGACTGGATAATTATGACTGCATATTTCTCAGAGAACATGTACTGTAAAAATATCCATATTGTATTATCCGTACTGTATTATCCATATTGTATTATCCATACTGTATTATCCATACTGTATTATCCATACTGTATTATCTATTCTATATTATCTATACTGTATTATCCATACTGTATTATGCAGACTGTATTATCCATATTGTATTATTCAATACTGTATTATCCATATTGTATTATCTATACTGTATTATCCATACTGTATCATCCATACTGTATTATCCATACTGTATTATCCATATTGTATTATCCACATTGTATTATCCATACTGTATTATCCATACTGTATCATCCATACTGTATTATCCATACTGTATTATCCATACTGTATCATCCATACTGTATTATCCATACTGTATTATCCATACTGTATTATCCATATTGTATTATCCATACTGTATTATCCATATTGTATTATCCATATTGTATTATCCATACTGTATTATCCATATTGTATTATCCATATTGTATTATCCATATTGTATTATCTATACTGTATTATCCATACTGTATCATCCATACTGTATTATCCATACTGTATCATCCATACTGTATTATCCATACTGTATTATCCATACTGTATTATCCATACTGTATTATCCATATTGTATTATCTATACTGTATCATCCATACTGTATTATCCATACTGTATTATCCATACTGTATTATCCATACTGTATTATCCATACTGTATCATCCATACTGTATTATCCATACTGTATTATCCATACTGTATTATCCATATTGTATTATCTATACTGTATTATCCATACTGTATCATCCATACTGTATTATCCATACTGTATTATCCATACTGTATCATCCATACTGTATTATCCATACTGTATTATCCATACTGTATTATCCATACTGTATTATCCATATTGTATTATCTATACTGTATTTTGCAGACTGTATTATCCATACTGTATTATCCATACTGTATTATCCATACTGTATTATCTATACTGTATTATCCATACTGTATTATCCATACTGTATTATCCATACTGTATTATCCATATTGTATTATATATACTGTATTTTGCAGACTGTATTATCCATACTGTATTATCCATACTGTATTATCCATACTGTATTATCCATACTGTATTATTCATATTGTATTATCCATATTGTATTATCCATACTGTATTATCCATACTGTATTATCCATACTGTATTATCCATATTGTATTACGCAGACTGTATTATCCATACTATATTATCCATACTGTATTATCTATACTGTATTATGCATATTGTATTATCCATACTGTATTATCCATACTGTATTATCCATACTGTATTATCCATACTGTATTATCCATATTGTATTACGCAGACTGTATTATCCATACTGTATCAACCATACTGTATTATCCATACTGTATCATCCATACTGTATTATCCATACTGTATTATCTATACTGTATTTTGCAGACTGTATTATCCATACTGTATTATCCATACTGTATTATCCATACTGTATTATCCATACTGTATTATCCATACTGTATTAACCATATTGTATTATCCATACTGTATTATGCATATTGTATTATCCATATTGTATTATCCATACTGTATTATCCATATTGTATTATCCATACTGTATTATCCATACTGTATTATCCATATTGTATTATCTATACTGTATTATCCATACTGTATTATCCATACTGTATTATCCATACTGTATCATCCATACTGTATTATCCATACTGTATCATCCATACTGTATTATCTATACTGTATTTTGCAGACTGTATTATCCATACTGTATTATCCATACTGTATTATCCATACTGTATCATCCATACTGTATTATCCATACTGTATTATCCATACTGTATTATCCATATTGTATTATCTATACTGTATTTTGCAGACTGTATTATCCATATTGTATTATCCATACTGTATTATCCATATTGTATTATCCATACTGTATTATCCATACTGTATTATCCATACTGTATTATCCATACTGTATTATTCATATTGTATTATCCATATTGTATTATCCATATTGTATTATCTATACTGTATTATCCATACTGTATTATCCATACTGTATTATCCATATTGTATTATCTATACTGTATTTTGCAGACTGTATTATCCATACTGTATTATCCATACTGTATTATCCATACTGTATTATCCATATTGTATTACGCAGACTGTATTATCCATACTATATTATCCATACTGTATTATCTATACTGTATTATGCATATTGTATTATCCATACTGTATTATCCATACTGTATTATCCATACTGTATTATCCATACTGTATTATCCATATTGTATTACGCAGACTGTATTATCCATACTATATTATCCATACTGTATTATCTATACTGTATTATGCATATTGTATTATGCATATTGTATTGTGCAGACTGTATTATCCATACTGTATTATGGATCATTTGGGCGGCAGGGTAGCCTAGTGGTTAGAGCGTTGGGCTAGTAACCGGAAGGTTGCGAGTTCAAATCCCCGAGCTGACAAGGTACAAATCTGTCGTTCTGCCCCTGAACAGGCAGTTAACCCACTTTTCCCAGGCCATCATTGAAAATAAGAATTTATTCTTAACTGACTTGCCTGGTTAAATAAAGGTAAAAAAAATGAATAAAAATAAATAAATTATCCATACTGTATTATGCATATTGTATTGTGCAGACTGTATTATCCATACTGTATTATCCATACTGTAGAAATTGATGCTTAACATGTTATATTTTTCTTGATGTAGTTCTTTTTTAAATGTGTTTTATTTCACCTTTATTTAACCAGGTAGACCAGGTCACCTTTATTTAGCCAGGTAGGCCAGTTGAGAACAAGTTCTCATTTACAAATGCAACCTGGCCAAGATAAAGCAAAGCAGTTCGACACATACAACAACACAGAGTTACACATGGAGTAAAACAAACATACAGTCAATAATACAATAGGAAAAATGACATATACAGTGTGTGCAAATGAAGTAAGATAAGGGAGGTAAGGTAAAATAGGTAAATAGGCAGTAAAATAGGGCATAGTGGCGAGGTAATTACGATATAGCAATTAAACACTGGAGTGGTAGATGTGCAGCAGACGACTGTGCAAGTAGAGATACTGGGGTGCAAAGGAGCAAAATAATAATAATAATACAGTATGGCGATGAGGTAGTTGGATGGGCGATCTACTGATGGGCTATGTACAGGTGCAATGATCTGTTAGCTGCTCTGACAGCTGGTGCTTGAACTTAGTGAGGGAGATGAGTCTCCAGCTTCAGCAATTTTTGCAGTTCGTTCCAGACATTGGCAGCAGAGAACTGGAAGGAAAGGTGGCCAAAGGGGGAATTGGCTTTGGGGGTGACCAGTGAGATATAACTGCTGGAGCGCGTGCTACGTGTGGGTGCTGCTATGGTGACCAGTGATATATACCTGCTGGAGCGCGTGCTACGGGTTGGTGCTAATATGTGACCAGTGAGATATACCTGCTGGAGCGCGTGCTGCAGGTGGGTGCTGCTCGCGTGCTACGGGTGGGTGCTGCTATGTGACCAGTGAGATATAACTGCTGGAGCGCGTGCTACGGGTGGGTGCTGCTATGGTGACCAGTGAGATATACCTGCTGGAGCGCGTTCTGCGGGTGGGTGCTGCTATGTGACCAGTGAGATATACCTGCTGGAGCGCATGCTACGGGTGGGTGCTGCTATGTGACCAGTGAGATATACCTGCTGGAGCGCGTTCTGCGGGTGGGTGCTGCTATGTGACCAGTGAGATATACCTGCTGGAGCGCATGCTACGGGTGGGTGCTGCTATGTGACCAGTGAGATATACCTGCTGGAGCGCGTGCTACGGGTGGGTGCTGCTATGTGACCAGTGAGATATAACTGCTGGAGCGCGTGCTACGGGTGGGTGCTGCTATGGTGACCAGTGAGATATACCTGCTGGAGCGCATGCTACGGGTGGGCGCTGCTATGTGACCAGTGAGATATACCTGCTGGAGCGCGTGCTGCGGGTGGGTGCTGCTCTGTGACCAGTGAGATATACCTGCTGGAGCGCGTGCTACGGGTGGGTGCTGCTATGTGACCAGTGAGCTGAGATAAGGTGGGGCTTTACCTAGCAAAGACTTATAGATGACCTGGAGCCAGTGAGTTTGGTGACGAGTTTGAAGCAAGGGCCAGCCAACGAGAGTGTACAAGTCGCAGTGGTGGGTAGTATATGGGGCTTTGGTGACAAAACAGATGGCACTGTGATAGACTGCATCCAATTTGCTGAGTAGAGTCCTGGAGGCTATTTTGTAAATAACATCGCTGATGTTGAGGATCTGTAGGATGGTCAGTTTTACGAGGGTATGTTTGTCAGCATGAGTGAAGGATGCTTTGTTTGCGAAATAGGAAGCCGAGTCTTGATATAATTTTGGATTAGCGATGCCTATGGCATTGTATGGCATTGAAGCTCGTCTGGAGGTTAGTTAGCACAGTGTCCAAAGAAGGGCCAGAAGTATACAGAATGGTGTCGTCTGCATGGTGGATCAGAGAATCACCAGCATTAAGAGCAACATCATTGATGTATAAAGAGAAGAGAGTCGGCCCGAGAATTGATCCCTGTGGCATCTCCATAGAGGCTGCCAGAGGTCCAGACAACAGGCCCTCTTATTTGACACACTGAACTCTATCAGAGAAGTAGTTGGTGAACCAGGCGAGGCAGTCCTTTGAGAAACCAAGGCTGTTGAGTCTGCTGATAAGAATATGGTGATTGACCGAGTCGAAAGCCTTTGCGAGGTCGATGAATACGGCTGCACAGTATTGTTTCTTATCGATGGCGGTTATGATATCGTTTAGGACCTTGAGCGTGGGTGAGGTGCACCCATGACCAGCTCGGAAGCCAGATTGCATAGCTGAGATGGTACGGTGGGATTCGAAATGGTCAGTGATCTGTTTATTAACTTTGCTTTCGAAGACCTTAGAAAGGCAGGGTTGGATAGATATAGGTCTGTAGCAGTGTGTGTCTACAGTGTCTCCCCTTTTGAAGAGGGGGATGACCTCGGCAGCTTTCCAATCTTTGGGGATCTTAGACGATACCAAAGAGATGTTGAACAGGCTAGGGGTTGCAACAATTTTGGCAGATCATTTTAGGAAGAGAGGGTCCAGATTGTCTAGCCCGGCTGATTTGTAGGGGTCCATATTTTGCAGCTTTTTCAGAACATCAGCTATCTGGTTTTGGGTGAAGGAGAAATTGGGGAGGTTTGGGTGAGTTGCTGTGGGGGTGCCGGTTCGTTGACCTTGGTAGGGGTAGCCAGGTGGAAAGCATGGCCAGCCATAGAAAAATGCTTTTTGACATTCTCAATTTTTTGTGGATTTATTGGTGGTGAAAGTATTTCCTAGCCACAGGATGCAATGGGCAGCTTGGAGGAGGTGCTCTTATTCTCCATGGACTTTACAGTTTCCCAGAACTGTTATGAGTGTGTGCTACAGGATGCAAATTTCTGCTTGAAAAAGCTAGCCTTTCCTAACTGCTTGTGTATATTGTTTCCTAACTTCCTGAAAAGTTGCATATCACGGGGGCTATTTGATGCTAATGCAGAACGCCACAGGATGTTTTTGTGCTGGTCAAGGGCAGACAGGTCTGCAGTGAACCAAGGGTTATATCTGTTCCTAGTTCTAAATTGTCTTGAGGTACCTCTTGTTCTAGCTCTTGTTGTAGCTCTTGATAATTGTTAAATGGACCAAAACAATTATTATGATATTTATTTGCAAGGTAAAATATTTAATTTCCATCATGTTGAACGGTTCTGCGTCTCTTTTGACTTGATAGTATTATGCCCACTTTGGCCTGTTCCACAGCATCGCCCCCAGTCTTCAGCCTTAACCCTGTCCGTCTGATCGCCACGTTGGGGAAGGACGTGTTGTTGGAGTGTAAACCCCGAGCATCTCCCAAGCCTAGAGTAACATGGAGGAGAGGAGACAGACGCATTCATCCCAGCAGAAGGTATGGATGGAATTTGAAAAGAAGCAACAAGGTTTATGGGTAGTTTCCCAGACAACAATATAGCTTAGTCCTGGTCTAAAACATTATTTCCGATGGAGATTATCCATCGAGCTTGCTTTTTAGTACAGAACTAGGCTTAATCTGTTTGTGGGAAACCAACCCCTAAAATTATTTTATTTTCCAACACAAAGGTTAAATGGAAATGCCACTTTTGTTTTATCCCAACCCTCTAAAATGCACACAGAGGTTGGAGATTGGAGCAGAGAGGTTGGAGATTGGAGCAGAGAGATTGGAGATTGGAGCAGAGAGGTTGGAGATTGGAGCAGAGAGGTTGGAGGTTGGAGCAGAGAGGTTGGAGGTTGGAGCAGAGAGGTTGGAGGTTGGAGCAGAGAGGTTGGAGCAGAGAGGTTGGAGGATGGAGCAGAGAGGTTGGAGAAGAGAGGTTGGGGCAGAGAGGTTGTAGGTTGGAGCAGAGAGGTTGGAGCAGAGAGGTTGGAGCAGAGAGGTTGGGGCAGCGAGGTTGGGGCAAAGGTTGGGGCAGAGAGGTTGGAGCAGAGAGGTTGGAGGTTGGAGCAGAGAGGTTGGAGGTTGGAGCAGAGGGGTTGGAGCAGAGAGGTTGGAGCAGAGGTTGAGGTTGGAGGTTGGGGCAGAGAAGTTGGAACAGAGAGGTTGGAGCAGAGAGGTTGGAGCAGAGAAGTTGGAACAGAGGTTGGAGCAGAGAGGTTGGAGCAGAGAGGTGAGGGGCAGAGAGGTGAGGGGCAGAGAGGTGAGGGGCAGAGAGGTGAGGGGCAGAGAGGTGAGGGGCAGAGAGGTTGGAGCAGAGAGGTTGGGGCAGAGGTCGGAACAGAGAGGTCGGAACAGAGAGGTCGCGGCAGAGAGGTCGCGGCAGAGAGGTCGCGGCAGAGAGGTCGCGGCAGAGAAGTCGGGGCAGAGAGGTCGGAACAGAGAGGTCGCAGCAGAGAGGTCGCAGCAGAGAGGTCGCAGCAGAGAGGTTGGAACAGTGAGGTTGGAACAGTGGGGTGTAGTACGTTATGTAGTTTATATTTATATTTAGACACTCCAGCCATTGTCCCTGTTCATTAGTCCTAACATGTCCCTGTTCATTAGTCCTAACATGTCCCTGTTCATTAGTCCTAACATGTCACTGTTCATTAGTCCTAACATGTCCCTGTTCATTAGTCCTAACGTGTCCCTGTTCATTAGTCCTAACGTGTCACTGTTCATTAGTCCTAACGTGTCCATGTTCATTAGTCCTAACGTGTCCCTGTTCATTAGTCCTAACGTGTCACTGTTCATTAGTCCTAACGTGTCCATGTTCATTAGTCCTAACGTGTCACTGTTCATTAGTCCTAACATGTCACTGTTCATTAGTCCTAACATGTCACTGTTCATTAGTCCTAACGTGTCACTGTTCATTAGTCCTAACGTGTCACTGTTCATTAGTCCTAACATGTCCATGTTCATTAGTCCTAACATGTCACTGTTCATTAGTCCTAACATGTCAATGTTCATCAGTCCTAACATGTCCCTGTTCATTAGTCCTAACATGTCCCTGTTCATTAGTCCTAACGTGTCACTGTTCATTAGTCCTAACGTGTCCCTGTTCATTAGTCCTAACGTGTCACTGTTCATTAGTCCTAACGTGTCACTGTTCATTAATCCTAACGTGTCACTGTTCATTAGTCCTAACGTGTCACTGTTCATTAGTCCTAACGTGTCACTGTTCATTAGTCCTAACGTGTCACTGTTCATTAGTCCTAACGTGTCACTGTTCATTAGTCCTAACGTGTCACTGTTCATTAGTCCTAACATGTCACTGTTCATTAGTCCTAACGTGTCACTGTTCATTAGTCCTAACGTGTCACTGTTCATTAATCCTAACGTTTCACTGTTCATTAGTCCTAACGTGTCACTGTTCATTAGTCCTAACGTGTCACTGTTCATTAGTCCTAACGTGTCACTGTTCATTAGTCCTAACGTGTCACTGTTCATTAGTCCTAACGTGTCACTGTTCATTAGTCCTAACGTGTCACTGTTCATTAGTCCTAACGTGTCACTGTTCATTAGTCCTAACGTGTCACTGTTCATCAGTCCTAACATGTCACTGTTCATTAGTCCTAACATGTCCATGTTCATTAGTCCTAACATGTCACTGATCATTAGTCCTAACGTGTCACTGTTCATTAGTCCTAACGTGTCACTGTTCATTAGTCCTAACGTGTCCCTGTTCATTAGTCCTAACGTGTCCCTGTTCATTAGTCCTAACGTGTCCCTGTTCATTAGTCCTAACGTGTCCCTGTTCATTAGTCCTAACGTGTCACTGTTCATTAGTCCTAACGTGTCACTGTTCATTAGTCCTAACGTGTCCCTGTTCATTAGTCCTAACGTGTCCCTGTTCATTAGTCCTAACGTGTCCCTGTTCATTAGTCCTAACGTGTCACTGTTCATTAGTCCTAACGTGTCCATGTTCATTAGTCCTAACGTGTCCATGTTCATTAGTCCTAACGTGTCCCTGTTCATTAGTCCTAACGTGTCACTGTTCATTAGTCCTAACGTGTCCATGTTCATTAGTCCTAACGTGTCACTGATCATTAGTCCTAACATGTCACTGTTCATTAGTCCTAACATGTCCATGTTCATTAGTCCTAACGTGTCCCTGTTCATTAGTCCTAACGTGTCCCTGTTCATTAGTCCTAACGTGTCACTGTTCATTAGTCCTAACGTGTCACTGTTCATTAGTCCTAACGTGTCCCTGTTCATTAGTCCTAACGTGTCACTGTTCATTAGTCCTAACGTGTCACTGTTCATTAGTCCTAACGTGTCACTGTTCATTAGTCCTAACGTGTCCCTGTTCATTAGTCCTAACGTGTCACTGTTCATTAGTCCTAACGTGTCCATGTTCATCAGTCCTAACGTGTCCATGTTCATTAGTCCTAACATGTCCATGTTCATTAGTCCTAACATGTCACTGTTCATTAGTCCTAACGTGTCACTGTTCATTAGTCCTAACGTGTCCCTGTTCATTAGTCCTAACATGTCACTGTTCATTAGTCCTAACATGTCACTGTTCATTAGTCCTAACATGTCACTGTGCATTAGTCCTAACGTGTCACTGTTCATTAGTCCTAACGTGTCCCTGTTCATTAGTCCTAACGTGTCACTGTTCATTAGTCCTAACATGTCACTGTTCATTAGTCCTAACATGTCACTGTTCATTAGTCCTAACGTGTCCATGTGCATTAGTCCTAACGTGTCCATGTTCATTAGTCCTAACGTGACCCTGTTCATTAGTCCTAACGTGTCACTGTTCATTAGTCCTAACGTGTCACTGTTCATTAGTCCTAACGTGTCACTGTTCATTAGTCCTAACGTGTCACTGTTCATTAGTCCTAACGTGTCACTGTTCATTAGTCCTAACGTGTCCCTGTTCATTAGTCCTAACGTGTCCCTGTTCATTAGTCCTAACGTGTCCCTGTTCATTAGTCCTAACGTGTCACTGTTCATTAGTCCTAACGTGTCACTGTTCATTAGTCCTAACGTGTCACTGTTCATTAGTCCTAACGTGTCACTGTTCATTAGTCCTAACGTGTCACTGTTCATTAGTCCTAACGTGTCACTGTTCATTAGTCCTAACGTGTCACTGTTCATTAGTCCTAACGTGTCACTGTTCATCAGTCCTAACATGTCACTGTTCATTAGTCCTAACATGTCCATGTTCATTAGTCCTAACATGTCACTGATCATTAGTCCTAACGTGTCACTGTTCATTAGTCCTAACGTGTCACTGTTCATTAGTCCTAACGTGTCCCTGTTCATTAGTCCTAACGTGTCACTGTTCATTAGTCCTAACGTGTCCCTGTTCATTAGTCCTAACGTGTCCCTGTTCATTAGTCCTAACGTGTCACTGTTCATTAGTCCTAACGTGTCACTGTTCATTAGTCCTAACGTGTCCCTGTTCATTAGTCCTAACGTGTCCCTGTTCATTAGTCCTAACGTGTCACTGTTCATTAGTCCTAACGTGTCCATGTTCATTAGTCCTAACGTGTCCATGTTCATTAGTCCTAACGTGTCCCTGTTCATTAGTCCTAACGTGTCACTGTTCATTAGTCCTAACGTGTCCATGTTCATTAGTCCTAACGTGTCACTGATCATTAGTCCTAACATGTCACTGTTCATTAGTCCTAACATGTCCATGTTCATTAGTCCTAACGTGTCCCTGTTCATTAGTCCTAACGTGTCCCTGTTCATTAGTCCTAACGTGTCACTGTTCATTAGTCCTAACGTGTCACTGTTCATTAGTCCTAACGTGTCACTGTTCATTAGTCCTAACGTGTCACTGTTCATTAGTCCTAACATGTCCCTGTTCATTAGTCCTAACATGTCCCTGTTCATTAGCCCTAACGTGTCACTGTTCATTAGTCCTAACATGTCACTGTTCATTAGTCCTAACATGTCCCTGTTCATTAGTCCTAACATGTCACTGTTCATTAGTCCTAACATGTCCCTGTTCATTAGTCCTAACGTGTCACTGTTCATTAGCCCTAACATGGCACTGTTCATTAGTCCTAACGTGTCACTGTTCATTAGTCCTAACGTGTCACTGTTCATTAGTCCTAACGTGTCACTGTTCATTAGTCCTAACATGTCACTGTTCATTAGTCCTAACATGTCCCTGTTCATTAGTCCTAACATGTCCCTGTTCATTAGCCCTAACATGTCACTGTTCATTAGTCCTAACATGTCACTGTTCATTAGTCCTAACATGTCCCTGTTCATTAGTCCTAACATGTCACTGTTCATTAGTCCTAACATGTCACTGTTCATTAGTCCTAACGTGTCACTGTTCATTAGTCCTAACGTGTCACTGTTCATTAGTCCTAACGTGTCACTGTTCATTAGTCCTAACATGTCCCTGTTCATTAGTCCTAACATGTCCGTGTTCATTAGCCCTAACATGTCACTGTTCATTAGTCCTAACATGTCACTGTTCCTTAGTCCTAACATGACACTGTTCATTAGTCCTAACATGTCCCTGTTCATTAGCCCTAACATGTCACTGTTCATTAGTCCTAACATGTCACTGTTCATTAGTCCTAACATGTCCCTGTTCATTAGCCCTAACATGTCACTGTTCATTAGTCCTAACATGTCCCTGTTCATTAGTCCTAACGTGTCACTGTTCATTAGTCCTAACATGTCACTGTTCATTAGTCCTAACATGTCACTGTTCATTAGTCCTAACATGTCCCTGTTCATCAGTCCTAACATGTCCCTGTTCATTAGCCCTAACATGTCACTGTTCATTAGTCCTAACATGTCCCTGTTCATTAGCCCTAACATGTCACTGTTCATTAGTCCTAACATGTCCCTGTTCATTAGTCCTAACGTGTCACTGTTCATTAGTCCTAACATGTCACTGTTCATTAGTCCTAACGTGTCACTGTTCATTAGTCCTAACATGTCCCTGTTCATTAGTCCTAACATGTCCCTGTTCATTAGCCCTAACATGTCACTGTTCATTAGTCCTAACATGTCACTGTTCATTAGTCCTAACATGTCCCTGTTCATTAGTCCTAACATGTCACTGTTCATTAGTCCTAACATGTCCCTGTTCATTAGTCCTAACGTGTCACTGTTCATTAGCCCTAACATGTCACTGTTCATTAGTCCTAACGTGTCACTGTTCATTAGTCCTAACGTGTCACTGTTCATTAGTCCTAACGTGTCACTGTTCATTAGTCCTAACATGTCCCTGTTCATTAGTCCTAACATGTCCCTGTTCATTAGCCCTAACATGTCACTGTTCATTAGTCCTAACATGTCACTGTTCATTAGTCCTAACATGACACTGTTCATTAGTCCTAACATGTCCCTGTTCATTAGCCCTAACATGTCACTGTTCATTAGTCCTAACATGTCCCTGTTCATTAGTCCTAACATGTCACTGTTCATTAGTCCTAACATGTCCCTGTTCATTAGTCCTAACGTGTCACTGTTCATTAGCCCTAACATGTCACTGTTCATTAGTCCTAACGTGTCACTGTTCATTAGTCCTAACGTGTCACTGTTCATTAGTCCTAACGTGTCACTGTTCATTAGTCCTAACATGTCACTGTTCATTAGTCCTAACATGTCCCTGTTCATTAGCCCTAACATGTCACTGTTCATTAGTCCTAACATGTCACTGTTCATTAGTCCTAACATGACACTGTTCATTAGTCCTAACATGTCCCTGTTCATTAGCCCTAACATGTCACTGTTCATTAGTCCTAACATGTCACTGTTCATTAGTCCTAACATGTCCCTGTTCATTAGCCCTAACATGTCACTGTTCATTAGTCCTAACATGTCACTGTTCATTAGTCCTAACGTGTCCCTGTTCATTAGTCCTAACGTGTCCATGTTCATTAGCCCTAACATGTCACTGTTCATTAGTCCTAACATGTCACTGTTCATTAGTCCTAACGTGTCCCTGTTCATTAGTCCTAACATGTCACTGTTCATTAGTCCTAACGTGTCACTGTTCATTAGTCCTAACATGTCACTGTTCATTAGTCCTAACATGTCACTGTTCATTAGTCCTAACATGTCACTGTTCATTAGTCCTAACATGTCCCTGTTCATTAGCCCTAACATGTCACTGTTCATTACTCCTACTGTCACTTTACATTAGTCCTAAAGTGTTACTATCGTATTCAACTAGTCAGTTATTAAGAACAAATTCTTAATTACAATGACGGCCTACCCGGCCAAACTTGGACGATGCTGGGCCAATTGTGGGCCGCCCTATGGTACGCCCAATCACAGGCGGATGTGATGCAGCATGTATTCAAACCAGGGACTGTACTGACACCTCTTGCACTGAGATGTGCCTTATACAGCTGTGCCACTCAGGGGCCCATACTTTACATTTTGCCAGGTCTTTTATGATATTCTAAGAAAGCAACTTTGTATATTTAACAAGGCCATTAAAAATGCCATATGGTCTCAGTTGACTAACTTGATCACTAACAAGAGAGGTATCTTCTTGACCGTTGATGGCCTGATAAATCCTACCCCCACAAACCTATGTGAACTTTCCTCCACATGTAAATGTCATGAGTTTGCGGCATATTTCAGCGATAGCAAACATTAGGCTGGGTATTAGACAAGCAAGACCTAATGAGAAGTTTGATGATATGTGTCCTAGCCTACCACGCAAAGGCACTATGGATTTATTGTCCTGGTTGACATAGACATGACATTGACATCACAACTTAAGCCTTCTACCTGCCTTCTAGATCCTATCCCCACCACCTTCTACAAAACAGTTTTTAATTGCATATCTGAAGAAGTGCAAGCTATTGTTAATCATTCCCTGTTCAGACACTTTCCCCACTGCACTCAAAACTGTTATAGTGAAACCCCTTCTGGTGAAAAGTCATCTCGATTCTTCATCTATAAGCAATTTTCAGCCAATCTCCAATCTTCCATCCTTAAGCAAAATTCTGGAGAAATTGGTTTTCAAACAGCAAAATAACTTTTGAAGTGGCAACTGTATTTTTTAAATTCCAAACTGTTTTTTGTGCACAGATACAGCCTTAGTTAAAGAAGCACTTTATTGAACTGCTCTCCTGCGCCTGATTTCACCCTGACGACACCCAGGACCTTACAGGCATGTCCTGACTCCATTATTTAACAACAATGCCTTGTGATCTGGAGGACTTCCTTTCACATCGCCCCATTGGCCAAAATGCTGTATCCGTACCCTTGGCGATGTCATGGATAGTACTGTTTTGAGGACATTCCAAGATCTGAAAGAAGCATTACCAGGTATCACTCTCCATTACAGCTATGCTGGCTATGAGTTCCATGGTAAACTATGCTGGCTATGAGTTCCATGGTAAACTATGCTGGCTATGCGTTCCATGGGAAACTATGCTGGCTATGAGTTACATGGTAAACTATGCTGGCTATGAGTTCCATGGTAAACTATGCTGGCTATGAGTTCCATGGTAAACTATGCTGGCTATGAGTTCCATGGTAAAATGTGCTGGCTATGAGTTCCATGGTAAACTATGCTGGCTATGAGTTCCATGGTAAACTATGCTGGCTATGAGTTCCATTGGAAACTATGCTGGCTATGAGTTCCATGGTAAACTATGCTGGCTATGAGTTCCATGGTAAACTATGCTGGCTATGAGTTCCATGGGAAACTATGCTGGCTATGAGTTCCATGGTAAACTTTGCTGGCTATGAGTTCCATGGTAAACTATGCTGGCTATGAGTTCCATGGTAAACTATGCTGGCTATGAGTTCCATGGTAAACTATGCTGGCTATGAGTTCCATGGTAAACTATGCTGGCTATGAGTTCCATGGGAAACTATGCTGGCTATGAGTTCCATGGGAAACTATGCTGGCTATGAGTTCCATGGTAAACTATGCTGGCTATGAGTTCCATGGTAAACTATGCTGGCTATGAGTTCCATGGGAAACTATGCTGGCTATGAGTTCCATGGTAAACTATGCTGGCTATGAGTTCCAATGGAAACTATGCTGGCTATGAGTTCCATGGTAAACTATGCTGGCTATGAGTTCCATGGTAAACTATGCTGGCTATGAGTTCCATGGGAAACTATGCTGGCTATGAGTTCCATGGGAAACTATGCTGGCTATGAGTTCCATGGTAAACTATGCTGGCTATGAGTTCCATGGTAAACTATGCTGGCTATGAGTTCCATGGGAAACTATGCTGGCTATGAGTTCCATGGTAAACTATGCTGGCTATGAGTTCCAATGGAAACTATGCTGACTATGAGTTCCATGGTAAACTATGCTGGCTATGAGTTCCATGGTAAACTATGCTGGCTATGAGTTCCATGGGAAACTATGCTGGCTATGAGTTCCATGGTAAAATATGCTGGCTATGAATTCCATGGTAAACTATGCTGGCTATGAATTCCGTGGGAAACTATGCTGACTATGAGTTCCAATGGAAACTATGCTGGCTATGAGTTCCAATGGAAACTATGCTGGCTATGAGTTCCATGGTAAACTATGCTGGCTATGAGTTCCATGGTAAACTATGCTGGCTATGAGTTCCATGGGAAACTATGCTGGCTATGAGTTCCATGGGAAACTATGCTGGCTATGAGTTCCATGGTAAACTATGCTGGCTATGAGTTCCATGGTAAACTATGCTGGCTATGAGTTCCATGGGAAACTATGCTGGCTATGAGTTCCATGGTAAACTATGCTGGCTATGAGTTCCAATGGAAACTATGCTGACTATGAGTTCCATGGTAAACTATGCTGGCTATGAGTTCCATGGTAAACTATGCTGGCTATGAGTATCCATGGGAAACTATGCTGGCTATGAGTTCCATGGTAAAATATGCTGGCTATGAATATCCATGGTAAACTATGCTGGCTATGAATTCCGTGGGAAACTATGCTGACTATGAGTTCCAATGGAAACTATGCTGGCTATGAGTTCCATGGGAAACCCAGCTCTCGAACCATCCAATTATGTAATTTGCAAACAGATTATCTGGTCTCCCGAAAGGATTACTGTATCTGTCCTATATCTGAGAGATATACGAATGCTTGGGATTTTTGTACCAAAAAATAGGTTACCATATTTTACCCATTTTTTTTGGCACTAAAGTACTTCCAAATATACAGTACCTCCATTTATTTTTTTAACTGGTACTGGTTTACCTTCATATGAGTATTTTGATACTTGTGGGCATTATAGAGCAAAACGGAGAACACCTTAAAACCTTTTACGGCTAGGCATCCCACTAGCGAGACAACTTCCGGTGAAACTGGTACCAATTATATGCATATCCTGGCTTCAGGGCCTGAGCTTCAGGCAGTTTACTTTGGGCACGTCAGTCAGGCGAAAAAAGAGGCTTAGCCCTAAGGAGTCTCAACTTTCCATAGTGAGATCATACTAGTTTGTAGCCCAAACCATTTGGACGCTACAGACGTTTTTAAGGGAAAAACGATTTTCGGGATGTCTCCTGGTCTAACAAACACCCCTGTAACTCTGTCACCTTCCACCATATATTCGAAAGGACAACATGTTATCTGGCCGTGGATTGAGACGCAGCCAATAAAACAAATCTGATCTTAAACAGATGGATTCTGATGGGGATTTTTTTATTATGCTAATTCTATTTTCACAGGGAAATCTGTTGCAGCCTACTGAACAGTGTCTGAGGGCTGATTTCTGAAAGTACAGACACATCTCTGATACCGAAGGTAAATGTCCATAATGCTTCTCATTACCGCCCTGAGAGATGATCCTCCTTCAGCTGAACTGAGATAAACAGAAGACTGATGCGTCTCCATGTCTTTCAGAAGATTGTCTGTCTCTGACATTAACGATTGGCAAGAAAGACCTCTGTGGAGGCAGGGAGGGCGAGAAGTTACATTCTGGTAGAGCAGGAGTTTAGGGGTAGAGGAGTGGAATCGAAGCAGCTCCATCCGTTAGCGTTTATCAGACATTGACAGCTGTGCTGACTTAATGAATGTTTGTAATTAACATGGATTTCCGCTAATGTTCTGCGTTGTTGTCTCCTTAATGGAAAGTCACTGTTAGTTTCAGATAGACAGACACAGACAGACAGACAGACAGACAGACTCAATTGTCAAACAGACAGAAGAATGGGCATAATTATTTAGTGTTTCATAAACATTATCAAACACAGTAGTATTTGAATACCATTTTAATTTATTTCATTCTTAGAAACCTTGTTCTTAAATCAGACCTAATAAAATCCCCATTGTCTTATTGTTGTTATGAGATGATAAAACAACAAAACAAGTTATTCTATCACATAGCCATTTATTTTCTCTCTGTCAGGTTGGTTTCATTTGCATAGTGCTGTATACCCAACTAGCATGTGGTCTTCCTTCCTGCCTCTTCCATCCTTGGTGGATGTGTGCTCTCTTTCCCTAATTTGAAGAATGTCTCCAAGCTTCAGTCTCCTTATGAAGATTCTGTTTTGCCTTGATGAGTTCCCTGCCTGTCTGCAAGGCAACTTAGAGAGGAGCCAAGAGACCTCTCACTCTCCCCTTTCTCCCAGCCATTGTCATTCAGATAATATCTGTTTGTTTTTTGGAATTGAAAAAATTCATTTTTTATAAAAAATTATGACTTTGTAAATATTCATCTATATTCCTGAGGTCCAAGCTCAAATATAATGGGATTGAAAATCTGCATACATAAAAGGAAGTTTGGAAAGGACTTATGTGTCGGTCGGTCTGTCAGTCACTGAAAGGAGAACAGAGACTGTAGCCAATAAGCCATGTTCATTGTAGATCCACAGTCTAAAGCCATCTGCTCTCTACACCAGGTCCTGGTCTGTCAGTAGGTCCACAGTCTAAAGCCATCTGCTCTCTACACCAGGTCCTGGTCTGTCAGTAGGTCCACAGTCTAAAGCCATCTGCTCTCTACACCAGGTCCTGGTCTGTCAGTAGGTCCACAGTCTAAAGCCATCTGCTCTCTACACCAGGTCCTGGTCTGTCAGTAGGTCCACAGCCTAAAGCCATCTGCTCTCTACACCAGGTCCTGGTCTGTCAGTAGGTCCACAGTCTAAAGCCATCTGCTCTCTACACCAGGTCCTGGTCTGTCAGTAGGTCCACAGTCTAAAGCCATCTGCTCTCTACACCAGGTCCTGGTCTGTCAGTAGGTCCACAGCCTAAAGCCATCTGCTCTCTACACCAGGTCCTGGTCTGTCAGTGGGTCCACAGTCTAAAGCCATCTGCTCTCTACACCAGGTCCTGGTCTGTCAGTAGGTCCACAGTCTAAAGCCATCTGCTCTCTACACCAGGTCCTGGTCTGTCAGTAGGTCCACAGTCTAAAGCCATCTGCTCTCTACACCAGGTCCTGGTCTGTCAGTAGGTCCACAGCCTAAAGCCATCTGCTCTCTACACCAGGTCCTGGTCTGTCAGTGGGTCCACAGTCTAAAGCCATCTGCTCTCTACACCAGGTCCTGGTCTGTCAGTAGGTCCACAGCCTAAAGCCATCTGCTCTCTACACCAGGTCCTGGTCTGTCAGTAGGTCCACAGTCTAAAGCCATCTGCTCTCTTCACCAGGTCCTGGTCTGTCAGTAGGTCCACAGCCTAAAGCCATCTGCTCTCTACACCAGGTCCTGGTCTGTCAGTGGGTCCACAGTCTAAAGCCATCTGCTCTCTACACCAGGTCCTGGTCTGTCAGTAGGTCCACAGTCTAAAGCCATCTGCTCTCTTCACCAACCTCCACTGAGTTGGATGACTGTCAGAATCGCTCCACTGTAATGAGCGTTTTATTTCTCCTCTCCTCTCTATATATATATATATATACAGTGGGGCAAAAAAGTATTTAGTCAGCCACCAATTGTGCAAGTTCTCCCACTTAAAAAGATTAGAGAGGCTTGTAATTTTCATCATAGGTACACTTCAACTATGACAGAAAAATGAGAGAAAAAAATCCAGAAAATCACATTGTAGGATTTTTTAGGAATTTATTTGCAAATTATAGTGGCGGACTAAATACTTTTTTGCCCCACTGTATATATGGTTTTGAAAGGAAAACATTTTTGTGCATTAAAATAAATACAGTTTAGACATTGTTAATGTTGTAAATGACTATTGTAGCTGGAAATGGTATTTTTTTAAAGAAATATCTAAATAGGCGAACAGAGGCCCATTATCATCAACCATCACTCCTGTGTTCCAATGGCAGGTTGTGTTAGCTAATCTGTAAGGGTTTTCCTGAGGTGAAAGAGAGGCGGACCAAAACGCAGCGTGGTTATATTGATTCATGTTTAATAAAGAAAGATAAACATGAACACTACAAAACAATAAACGTGGAAAACCAAAAACAGCCCTATCTGGTGCAAACACAGAGACAGGAACAATCACCCACAAACACACAGTGAAACCCAGGCTACCTAAGTATGATTCTCAATCAGAGAATGGGGGCCGCCTGTGCCGCCAGTCTGCCAGTCTGGAGCTGGAATGTACCGCACTGGGCTATGCACCCGCACTGGGGACACCGTGCACTTCACAGCATAACACGGTGCCTGCCCGGTCTCTCCAGCCCCCCGGTAAGCACAGGAAGTTGGCGCAGGTCTCCTACCTGGCTTCACCACACTTCCTGTGTGCCTCCCCCAAGAAATTTTTGGGGCTGACTCTCGGGCTTCCATCCACGCCGCCGTGCTGCTTCCTCGTACCAGCGCCTCTCTGCCTTCGTCGCCTCCAGCTCTTCTTTGGGGCGGCAATATTCTCCAGGCTGAGCCCAGGGTCCTTTACCTTCCAATTCTTCCTCCCATGTCCATTCCTCCAAATAGTGCAGCCTCTCCCACTGCTGCTGCTCCTGCTGCTGCTGCCTCTGTTGCTCCTCCTGCTGCTGCTTTTGCTGTTGCCCGTTACCACGCCGCTTGGTCCTGTTGTGGTGGGTGATTCTGTAAGGGTTTTCCTGAGGTGAAGGACAGGCGGACCAAAACGCAGCGTGGTTATATTGATTCATGTTTAATAAAGAAAGATAAACATGAACACTACAAAACAATAAACGTGGAAAACCAAAAACAGCCCTATCTGTTGCAAACACAGAGACAGGAACAATCACCCACCAACACACAGTGAAACCCAGGCTACCTAAGTATGATTCTCAATCAGAGACAACTCATGACACCTGCCTCTGATTGAGAACCATACTAGGCCGAAACATAGAAATACCCAAAACATAGAAAAACAAACACAGACTGCCCACCCCAACTCACACCCTGACCTTACTAAATAATGACAATACAAAGGAAATAAAGGTCAGAACGTGACATAATCCAAGTTTATCATTTTAAAAGACAAAGTTATCATTAGAAAACCCTTTTTGCAATTCTGTTAGCACAGCTGAAAACTGTTGTTTTGATTAAAAAAGCAATAAAACTGGCCTTCTTTAGACTAGTTGAGTATCTGGAGCATCAGCATTTGTGGGTTCAATTACAGGCTCAAAATGGTCAGAAACAAAGACCTTTCTTCTGCAACTAATGGGGATCCCTAATTAATACAAAAACTACACCGGTAATCAATGGCACATGTACACTACACAGGTAATCAATGGTACATGTACACTACACAGGTAATCAATGGTACATGTAAAATACACAGGTAATCAATGGTACATGTACACTACACAGGTAATCAATGGTGCATGTACACTACACAGGTAATCAATGGTACATGTAAAATACACAGGTAATCAATGGTACATGTACACTACACAGGTAATCAAATGTGGTACATTGGTTGAAAGTGGTGCCTTGTTCCCTTTAAATACTCCATGCTTCATATCATATACATTGACACCCCATGAAGGGTAGCCTACTTGAAAATGTACACGCTCCATGTGTTATTGCTTTATTACAACACAATTAGCAGCTGTTTGGTAATTTAAAACAATAGAACTGTGAGTTCCTGTCCCAAATGGCACCTTATTTCCAATATAGTAAAGTACTTTTATTTGATAAAAGTAGTACACTATACTGGGAATAGGTCACCATTAGGGACATTGTTTTAACACTGTTCAGTCACTGTTCAGCATATTCCACTGAGGCTGGAATGAAAGTGGCTGAATTTCCAGTCAACGCTTGTTCCCTATTAGCTTAGACCTTATCGCAACCCATAACTTCAGTGTTGTAATCTTATTGGAGATTAGACTTATTTCATGTTATCAGTAAATCGCCTTGATTAAGGAATTTAAATTGTTGATTGGTCGGTAGATGGAAAAATAACATGTATTGAACTGTTTATCCATTTCACTCTGTCTGCTGTTGTTATTGGTGTGGTACTTAGAATCACGTCAGAAACTGATTTCAGGTCATCGTATTGAAGGTCACCCAGAAAAGTTGATCCTAAAATAGGAAGGCACCACCTGGGTTCACAGTGAACCAGTTTATGTAGCTTATACACTAGAGTTCAAAAGTTTGGGGTCACTTAGACATTTCCTTGACAGCATAGTACACTCCAAACTCGTCATTAAGCTTGAAAACCTGGGTCTTGACCCCGCCCTGTGCAACAGGGGCCTGAACCTTCTGACGGGCCGCCCCCAGGTAGTGAGAGTAGGAAACAACATCTCCACCTCGCTGAGCCTCAACACTGGGGCCCCACAAGGGTGCTTTCTCAACCCTCTTCTGTACTCCCTGTTCACCCATGACTGCGTGGCCATGCACGCCTCCAACACAATCATCAAGTTTGCAGACAACACTACAGTGGTAGGCTTGATTACCAACAACGACGAGACGGCCTACAGGGAGGAGGTGAGGGCCCTCGGAGTGTGGTGTCAGGAAAATAACTTCACACTCAACGTCAACAAAACAAAGGAGATGATTGTGGACTTCAGGAAACAGCAGAGTGAACACCCCCCTATCCACATCGACGGTACAGTAGTGGAGAGGGTGGAGAGTTTTAAGTTCCTCGGCGTACACATCACGGACAAACAAATGGTCCTCCCACACAGACAGCGTGATGAAGAAGGCACAACAGCACCTCTTCAACCTCAGGAGGCTGAAGAAATTTGGCTTGTCTCACAAACTTTTACAGATGCACAATCGAGAGCATCCTGTCGGCCTGTATCACCGCCTGGTACGACAACTGCTCCGCCCACAACCGTAAGGCTCTCCAGAGGGTAGTGAGGTCTGCACAACGCATCACCGGGGGCAAACTCCTGCCCTCCAGGACACCTACACCACCCGATGTTACAGGAAGGCCATAAAGATCATCAAGGACAACAACCACCCGAGCCACTGCCTGTTCACCCCGCTATCATCCAGAGGGTGAGGTCAGTACAGGTGCATCAAAGCAGGGCCCGAGAGACTGAAAAACAGCTTCTATCTCAAGGCCATCAGACTGTTAAACAGCCATCACTAACATTGAGTGACTGCTGCCAACATACTGACTCAAATCTCTAGCCACTTTAATAATAAAAAATGTGATGTAATAAATGTATCACTAGTCACTTTAAACAATGCCACTTTATATAATGTTTACAAACCGTACATTACTCATCTCATATGTATATGCTGTACTCTATGCCATCTACTGCATCTTGCCTATGCCGTTCAGCCATCGCTCATCCATATATTTATATGTACATATTCTTATTCATTCCTTTACACTTGTGTGTGTATAAGGTAATTGTTTTGAAATTGTTAGGTTAGATTACTCGTTGGATATTACTATATTGTCGGAACTAAAAGCACAAGCATTTCACTACACTCGCATTAACATCTGCTAACCATGTGTATGTGACAAATAACATTTCTTTTGAAATGTTTTTTAAAGAAAAGCATATTTTTGTCCATTAAAATAATATCAAATTGATCCGAATAAAAGTGTAGACATTATTCATGTTGTAAATGACTATTGTGGCTGGAAATGGCAACATTTTTTATGGAATATCTACATAGGCCTACAGAGGCCCATTATCAGCAACCATCACTCCTGTGTTCCAACGGCACATTGTGTTAGCTAATCCAAGATTATAATTTTAAAAGGCTAATTGATCATTTGAAAACCCTATCTGGAGCATAAGCATTTGTGGGTTCGATTACGGGCTCAAAATGGACAGAAACAAAAAACTTTCTTCTGAAACTTGTCAGTCAATTCTTGTTCTGAGAAATTAAGGCTATTCCATGCGAGAAATTGCCAAAAAACAGAAGATCTCATACAATGCTGTGTACTACTCCCTTCACAGAACAGTGTAAACTGTCTCTAACCAGAATAGAAAGAGAAGTGGGAGGCCCCGGTGCACAACGAAGCAAGAGGACAAGTACAATGTACATTAGAGTGTCTAGTTTGAGAAACAGACGCCTCACAAGTCCTCAACTGGCAGACTCATTAAATAGTACCCGCAAAACACCAGTCTCAACGTCAACAGTGAAGAGGCGACTCCGGGTTGCTGCGTTCTCGGCAGAATTGCAAAGAAAATGCCAAATCTCAGACAATACAAATAAAAGAACGCCAGCATCCCAGACTCTCATCTTCACTGTTGATGTTGAGACTGTTTTTTGTGGGTTCTATTTTATTGCAAAAGGGTTTTCTAACGATCAACTAGTCTTTTAAAATGATAGACTCAGCTAAAACAACGTGCCATTGGAACACAGGAGTGATGGTTGCTGATAACGGGCCTCTGTACGCCTTTGCAGATATTCCATGAAAAATCTGCCGGTTTCAGCTACAATAATGATTTACGGCTAGGGGTTCCACTAGCGAAACGTTTCAACAACATCCGTTGAAATTGCAGACCGTGAAATTCAAGATAAATTATTAGATATATTTAACTGTCATACAATCACAAGTGTAATACACTAAAATACACCTTAACCTCTTAACTTCAGCCACAATCCCCGATTTCAAAAAGGCTTTAACGGCGAAAGCAAACCATGCTATTATCTGAGGATAACACCCCATCAAACAAACACACGACAATCATATTTCAACCCGCCAGGCGCGACACAAAACTTAGAAATAACGATATAATTCATGCCTTTCCTTTGAAGATCTTCTCCTGTTGGCACTCCAATATGTCCCATAAACATCACAAAGGGTCCTTTTGTTAGATTGATTCCGTCGTTATATCTCCAAAATGTCCATTTATTTGGCGTTTAATTCAGAAAAACACCGGTTCCAACTCGCCCAACATGACTACACATTATCTAATAAGTTACCTGTTATCTTGGTCCAAACATTTCAAACAACTTTCCTAATATAACTTTAGGTATTTCTACCTTAAATAATCGATCAAATTTAAGATTGAATAAACCGTGTTCACTAGCTGAAAAAATGAAGTGGAGCGAGCGGGCCTGAGTAGCAGGCAATTTACTCTGGGCACGCTTTTCATCCGGACATGAAAATACCGCCCCCTATCAAAACAGGTTTTAACAATGTCTACACTGTATTTCTGATCCATTTTATGTTATTTTAATGGACAAAGAAATGTGCTTTTCTTTCAAAAACAAGGACATTTCTAAGTGACCCAAAACTTTTGAATGGTAGTGTACATACAGTACATATATACAGTACATATACAATCATAAATACAGTACATATACACAGTACATACACAGTACATATGTACAGTACATACCATATGTAACAGTATAACCTTAAACCGTCCCTCACCCATACCCGGGCGCGAACCAGGGACCCTCTGCACACAGCAACAACAGTCACCCACGAAGCATTGTTTCCCATCGCTCCACAAAATCCGCGGCCCTTGCAGAGCAAGGGGAACCACTACTTCAAGGTCTCAGAGCAAGTGACGTCACCGATTGAAACGCTATTTAGCGCGCACCGCTAACTAAGCTAGCCGTTTCAAATCCGTTACATATACATACAGTACATATGAACAGTACTTATGTACATACATACAGTACATACACAGTACATACATACAGTACAAATATACAGTGCATACATACTGTACATATACAGTACATATGAACAGTACTTATGTACATACATACAGTACATACATATACTACATACATAGAGCATGACCTTTCCGTGGGATCTATCTGCACAACTTGCCCTTGGAAATCAGTACAATCATTTTGTCGGACCTAGATAGAACATACAGTATATGAAATGTTTAATATCCCCAAAGGGGCGTTCTAAAATTCCTACATACGCTGCTCTTTGACTTTCTGAGCTGATCTTCCCTCTTCCAGCAACTTCATATAATTTTTATGAATAATACAAGCTACTTAACCTGCATGAAGCTGTTTTGTTTCCATACCTGTATTGATTTGTATTGCCTTTGTATTGTCTTTGCTTTATTTTCTCTGACAGGATAATGTTATTACGAAATAACACTCTGAGGATCATCAACTCCAGTCGCTCTGACGAGGGGGACTATGTATGTCGAGCTGAGAATCAGTTTGGTTCGGCTGAGATGACGGCCATGCTCCGGGTAAAAGGTAAGTGATGCCCAGGGGGGCTTTATTTTTCTGCCAAATTAATGCTGGTCACCCACCAGTAAACAGTTCCCCAATGTCGTTTCCGCCACCTTTGCCTGAGTGCCGGGGCGGAGCGGAGGTGAGAGAGAGGGGGAGAAGGAACGGACTTTCTGTTCGCTCGACCGTGAAGCAAAAGGGTTTTCACATTCAAGAATCATTTCACAAGGGAACACTATTTGACAGCGTAAAAGGGCCTGTAATGTAATGCAGCATTCACAGCTGAGATCTAAAGAGACCCTGGGTGTAGAGTGCTTGACCGGCATCAGGGTTTAGTGTTCAGGATTTGTTTTGATAATGACACTTCAGATGCCAAATGTGCTTTTGTCAATTTCTCTGGATTATTGTTGCCATGCCACTCTAGCCATAGGCCTACAAATGGCATAGTCCCATGTAGCTCAGCTGGCAGAGCATTGTGATTCACCTGGGGGACCAGAATGAAAATGTATGCTCTCACTACTGTAAGTAGCTCTGCAAAATGACTAAAAATGTATAAAATAACACTGATAGTCAGAATTGTCTCAGGTCAGCACATCCAGATCTGTGACCAGTCTAGTGTCAACTATGGTGGGTCCTAAGATGGCAATGTAATGGGCTAGAGTTAGTGGTTATCTCTGACTCTCTTTGTGTTATATTATAAACCATAGACACACCATAGATGGTATGACACTAATAGTCAGACGAGTTGACAATAACCAGTGTTATCACTTGAACAGGACAGAGTCTAGGTTAGTGTTATATCCTAACAGTGCAGCAAGTTATCACATGAAGAGACCTGAGGCTAGGTTAGTGTTATATCCTAACAGTGCAGCAGTATTAGCATGTGAAGAGACCTAGTCTAGGTTAGTGTTATATCCTAACTGTGCAGCAGTATTAGCATGTGAAGAGACCTGGTCTAGGTTAGTGTTATATCCTAACAGTGCAGCAGTATTAGCACGTGAAGAGACCTAGTCTAGGTTAGTGTTATATCCTAACAGTGCAGCAGTATTAGCATGTGAAGAGACCTGGTCTAGGTTAGTGTTATATCCTAACAGTGCAGCAGTATTAGCATGTGAAGAGTCCTAGTCTAGGTTAGTGTTGTTATATCCTAACAGTGCAGCAGTATTAGCATGTGAAGAGTCCTAGTCTAGGTTAGTGTTGTTATATCCTAACAGTGCAGCAGTATTAGCATGTGAAGATGACTGAGTCTATGTCAGCATTAACGTTATAACCTAACAGTGCAGCAGTGTTGTGTCCTGTTCAGAGGTGTTGTGATGACAGTGCTAAGATGTAGCAATGTTGTGATGACAGTGATAAGATATAGCATTGCTGTGCTTCCAGAGGCCATGCGTGTGGAATTGAGCCCCTGCAAAGTTGAGGTGACGGTGGGGGAGAGCGTGGTGCTCAGCTGTAAGGTGTCACATGACCCGTCTCTGGAAGTGGCCTTCCAGTGGCTCCTCAACCAGCAGCCCCTCAACTTCCAACAGGAGGGTGGACATTTTGAATACATCCAAAGAGTAAGTAGATAACTCAATAAAGTAGCTAGTTATAACTTAATACAGTAGCTAGTTATAACTCAATACAGTAGCTAGTTATAACTCAATACATTAGCTAGTTATAACTCAATACAGTAGCTAGTTATAACTCAATACAGTAGCTAGTTATAACTTAATACAGTAGCTAGTTATAACTCAATACAGTAGCTAGTTATAACTCAATAAAGTAGCTAGTTATAACTCAATACAGTAGCTAGTTATAACTTAATACAGTAGCTAGTTATAACTTAATACAGTAGCTAGTTATAACTTAATACAGTAGCTAGTTATAACTCAATACAGTAGCTAGTTATAACTTAATACAGTAGCTAATTATAACTTAATAGAGTAGCTAGTTATAACTCAATACAGTAGCTAGTTATAACTTAATACAGTAGCTAGTTATAACTTAATACAGTAGCTAGTTATAATTCAATACAGTAGCTAGTTATAACTCAATACAGTAATGAAATACACTTTGTTACATTAAGTAAATATAACTTGATAGAGTATTCTGACCCCTTGATTTTTCCACATTTTGTTATCTTAAAGCCTTATTCTAAAATGGATTAAATGGTTTATTTTACTCATCAATCTACACACAATACCTCATAATGACAAAGCAAAACCCCTTTTGTATTTTATTTTAGCAAATATTTAAAAGCAAATATTTCAAAACAAAAAAAATGAAATATCACAGAACTTTTCAGACCGTTTTTGCAGTACTTTATTGAAGCACCTTTGGCTGCCATTACAGCCTCAAGTCTTCTTGGGTACGACGCTACAAGCTTGGCACACCTGTATTTGTGGAGTTTCTCCCACACCTGTATTTGGGGAGTTTCTACCAGGTTGGATGGGGAGCTTCACTGCACAGCTATTTTCAGGTCTCTCTAGTGATGTTAGATCAGGTTCAAGTCTGGGCTCTGGCTAGGCCACTTAAGGACATTCAGAGTCCCGAAGCAACTCCTGCGTTGTCTTGGCTGTGTGCTTAGGGTCGTTGTCCTGTTGGAAGGTGAACCTTCGCACCCAGTCTGAGGTCCTGAGTGCTTTCAAGCAGGTTTTCATCAAGGATCTCTCTGAACTTTGCTCTGTTCATCTTTGCCTTGATCCTGACTAGTCTCGCAGTCCCTGCCGCTGAAAAACATCCCCACAGCCTGATGCTGCCACCACCATGCTTCACTGTCAGGATGGTGCCAGGTTTCCTCCAGACGTGACTTTTGGCATTCAGAGTGACCATCGGGTTCTTGGTCACCTCCCTGACCAAGGCTCTTCTCCCCCGATTGCTCAGTTTGGCGGGGCGGCCAGCTCTAGGAATAGGCTTGGTGGTTCAAACTTCTTCCATTTAAGAATTATGGAGGCCACTGTGTTCTTAGGGACCTTCAATGCTGCAGAAATATTTTGAAACCCTTCCCCAGATCTGTGCCTCAACACAATCCTGTCTTGTAGCTCTCGACAATTCCTTCGCCCTTATGGCTTGGTTTTTGCTCTGACATGCACTGTGTCGTGACGTGACTTTCATTATTCTGATGACCCCTTATTTATTTAATCCACTGACTATGTTTAATTGTTACCCGATTAAATGAATAATGAAACAATTAACTCATTAGGAGAGTGGTGGTTTAAAGAGTTACCATCTTCTAAATTAAACTCCAATGGTATTAAATCACAACATCTTATCATATCATCATTCTGAACAGTCGTAACTTCCTGCATTTGTAAAAACACAAGCCTTACATACATTAAGGGAACATTTCGACATTTTCTGTATGGTTAGTGAAAAAGTCCATATTGCAAATGTACCGTCCCTTACTAGATGTCCGAAAACATTTTTAAAATTCGGGGACGGCGTCGGGCCGAGCGGCAGGGCCAGACCTACCGGGAAGTCATCAAATGAACTTTGTCGGACATTCGGTTTTCGTTTTATAAAAGAATCAAATTTTGGTCATTTTTCTGCTATCCCTGAAAATCCCACAAGAGGGCATAAGCAATCATACTGCAATTTGACAAAACATCACGAATCACGACGGGCCTTATCTCGAAAACTGAAAATATTTTGAAGCCGAAACTTGGTGAGCATAGGTTTGGCATAATGGGCAGTTGGCCCCAAACAAGATGGTGTCTAGGCCTCAACGGTTTTTGAGTTATGGCCATTTTTCTGGGATTAAAGGTCCAAAATGAAAATAGAGAAATTATTTTTTCACTTCACGTCAAAGTCAAGGAGCCTCCGGTGTCAATAACAAAAAAATCAGCCATTTATATATCGTCATTTAAGAGAAATCGTACAATGACAGATTTGTGATGTTCATATATAGGTGTTTTTTTTTCAACAGTTACAGATCCAGTTGCAGGGTGTTCATACGAATATTTTTAAAGTGTGCTGCGGAGCTCTGCGAGATTTCTGTGATTTTCTATGATTTTCTGAAATAACACACACTCACTAAACCCTCCGTAAATAACTCAGTTCTTAACGTAAAGACTTAAAACTCAGGATTCTGTAAGGGCATACCCCAATGAGGATATGGGTTTATTTATAGCTTCCTGTGCCAACAGGAAGTGCCTTAAATGGTGTCATAGTGGCTGTATCCAAGGGTTAAAAAGGTCAGATCTTTTCAAAACTTCATATGTGATTAGGCAACCCTCCTGAACTGTAAAATCAGTCATTTCTCCCAACAGATGTCAAAGAAAAGCTCTCACACACACACACAGCAAGGATGGAGTGACAAAGCGTGGTGTTTAAAGACACAGAGAGCAGGCAATGGCATAAACATAATCCCAAGGCTGTGCCGAGTTCAACGAGATATCCCGCTTGACCGTAGCTCGCTCGGTCTAAGCGCAGCGACCATGAGAAAAGTAGGCCCAATATGAAGCCTGCACCAGAACGTCATTTGATTTTGGGTGACAGCGGCGGAACCGTTAGGTTTAGAAGGACAATTCAAACACAGGACTGTTCCTAAGGTCCTCCCGATCTGTGCAAGCCTAACCTTGACCGTGTGGCATTAACCCTTCACAGTTAAAAGAAGGTGTTTACATCAAACAGTTTGCATTGACTTCTCTCCCCATAGGAATACATTGCCTGCTCCTCTAAATTCAACCTGAAGCCTATGTGGGTTATGAATGCCTTATGAACCTGTCTTCTATGACAGTCCATCAGACCACTATGAAGTCTACCTGGGTCGATTCTAAGCTTCCTGGAGCAACCGGAAGTGGTTAAATTCACCCAAAAGGTATTTGGATGTACATCACCAGCAAAGGTGAAAATGACTCTGCATTCAACCCTGTGTAGGTCAGTCAATTCTCAACTTAAAGACTTAAAACTCAGGATTCTGTAAGTGTCTATGTCAATGAAGACATGTGTGTACTTCCTGTGCCAACCGGAAGTGCCATAATTGGTGTCTCAGGGGCTGTTTCAAAGGGTTAAAAAATCAGATCTGTCCAAAACTTCATATGTGTGATTAGGCAACCCCCATGAACTGTAAATCAGTCATTTTTCCCATAAAAATTCAAAGGAAAACTAAATCACACAGATACACAACTTGGATGGAGGGACGTATTGGGGTGCGTAGAGACTGACACTGCCTCCAATAGTTAGCTTTGTTCGAGCTAAAAAAGAACCGTCAGACCTAGAGTTCCGAAACTTTAGAAACTTGTTCTAGACCTCAGGTCGATAGTGCGTGGTGAGTTAGGTGGCTCTAGAAGGTTCTCGGACCGAGAAACAGCCTCGTACATTTGCAATGACTTCAATTCATTTTGACCATTACAAAAATGGCGACATTTAGAAAAGTCTCAGAGACACAAGACTAGGTGCATTGAAACCGGCTCGGCCCATAGAGACGGACCCCAATGTTTCTGTCAGATAGCTCATTCAAGGACCCCGTAGCAAGTCATGGAAAAAAAGTGGATTTTCAGCACCAATTAGGGTTTTACTCGGGCACCGAAGGACCTATCGAGCCGAAACTCGGGATTCGGGGTCGCCTCACATAGGACTACACATAATGTCCGAACTGGACCCGTAGCTAGAACGTAACTATGTGTTTTACGTTTTTATTATGTTTTAACCTCTTACACTTATGGTGGCGCTATTTCATTTTTGGAAGAAAAACGTTCCCGTTTTAAACAAGATATTTTGTCACAAAAAGATGCTCGACTATGCATATAATTGCTACTGTTCAAAAGAAAACACTCTGACGTGTCCAGAAATACAAATATCTTCTCTGTGTGTGCCCTAGAACGTGAGCTTCAGGCAAAACCAAGATGACTTGGCATCCAGGAAATGACAAGGATTTTTGAGGCTCTGTCTTTCATGATCTCCTTATATGGCTGTGAACGCAAGAGGAATGAGTCTGCCCTTTCTGTCGTTTCCCCAAGGTGTCTGCAGCATTGTGACGTATTTGTAGGCAGATCGTTGGAAGATTGACCATAAGAGACCACATTTACCACGTGTCCGCCCGGTGTCCTGCGCCGAAATTGGTGCGCAAAAGTCACCTGCCAGTATTTTTCCATGGAGCAGAGAGAGAGAAGCAAGCTTCCAAGAACTGCATGTCAATGAAGAGATATGTGAAAAAACACCTTGAGGATTGATTCCAAACAACGTTTGCCATGTTTCGGTCGATATTATGTAGTTAATCCGGAAAAAGTTTCACGTTGTAGGTGACTGCATTTTCGGTTCGTTTCGGTAGCCAGGCGCAATGTAGAAAACGGAACGATTTCTCCTACACACAGACGCTTTCAGGAAACACTGCGCATTTGGTATGTGGCTGGGAGTCTCCTCATTGAAAACATCAGAAGCTCTTCAAAGGTAAATGATTTTATTTATTTGGTTATCTGGCTTTTGTGAAAATGTTGCGTGCTACATGCTACACAAAATGCTATGCTAGCTTTGCATACTCTTACACAAATTAGTCAATTTCTATGGTTCAAAAGCATATTTTGAAAATCTGAGATGACAGTGTTGTTAAGAAAAGGCTAAGCTTGAGAGCAAACGCATTATTTTAATTTTATTTGCGATTTTCAGAAATCGTTAACGTTGCGTTATGCTAATGAGCCTGAGGCTTAGTCACAATCCCGGATCCGGGATGGGGAGTTTCAAGAGGTTAAACTAAAGGCGCTGTGAATTATGGGCCTGCTTTGACATATGTGATAGTTGGCTTCTCAATGAGTTGGAAAAAGTGGGTTTGGTGTTAATTGATATCAGTTTGGTGTCAGAATGACATCTAATTGACTGATGGACAATGACTTGCGAGTTGACTTTTGTTAATTTGCAATATGTTTAAGCGCAGAGGGACCATCACCAAAATGGCATTCTGAAATCAACACAAAAAATGGCAACACCATAGTGTCCAGACTGTGCCGAGTTCAACGAGACGCCCCGCTTGACCGTAGCTCGCTCGGTCTGAGGGCAGCGACCATGAGAAAAGTAGGCCCAAAATGAAGCCTGCACCACGTCATTTGATTTTGGGTGACAGCGGCGGAACCGTTAGGTTTAGAAGGACAATTCAAACACAGGAATGTTCCTAAGGTCCTCCCGATCTGTGCAAGCCTAACCTTGACCGTGTGACATTAACCCTTCACAGTTAAAAGAAGGTGTTTACATAAAAACAGTTTGCATTGACTTCTCTCCCCATAGGAATACATTGCCTGCTCCCCTAAATTCAACCTGGAGTCTATATGGGTTATGAATGTTGTATGAACCTGTCTTCGGTACCAGTCCATCAGGCCACTATAAGGTCTACCTGTGTCGATTCTAAGCTTCCTGGAGCAACCGGAAGTGGTTAAAATCGCCCTAAAAGTGTATACCCATACCCTGCCTGCAGTTTGATAGACATAGTGCATTCAACCCTGTGTAAATCAGTCAGTTTTTATGGTAAAGACTTAAAACTCAGGATTCTGTAAAAGCATACCCCAATGAGGATATGTGTTTACTTATAGCTTCCTGTGCCAACCGGAAGTGCCATAATTGGTGTCTCATGGGCTGTTTCGAGGGGTTAAAAAAATCAGATCTTTCCAAAACTTCATATATGTGATTAGGCAACCCCCATGAACTGTAAATCAGTCATTTCTCCCATAAAATTTCAAAGGAAAACTAAATCACATACACACACAGCTTGGAAGTAGGGACCCATTGGTTTGCGTGGTGACAAACACTCCCTGCATTAGTTAACCTTGTTGGAACTTTTAAAGAACCGTCAGACCTAGAGTTCCGAAACTTTAGAATCCTGTTCTAGACCTCAGGTCGATAGTGCGTGGTGAGTTACGGCGCTCTAGAATGTTCTCGGACCGAGAAACAGCCTCGTACATTTGCAATGACTTCAATTCATTTTGACCATTACGAAAATGGCGACATTTAGAAATGTCCCAGAGTCACAAGACTAGGTGCATTGTGACCGGCTCGGCCCATAGAGACAGAACCCAACGTTTCTGTCCGATAGCTCATTCCAGGACCCCGTAGCAAGTAATTGAAAAAAGTGGATTTTCAGCACCAATTAGGGTTTTACTCGGACACCAAATGACCTATCGAGCCGAAACTTGGGATTCGGGGTCGCCTCAGCTAGGCCTACACATAACACAAGAAATGGACCCGCAGCTAGAACGTAACTACGTGTTTTATGGTTTCTTTATGGTTTGAACCGAAGGCGTTGTGAATTTTGGCCAGCTCTGAAGTATGTGATACTTGGCTCCTAAACGAGTTGGGAAAAGTGGGTTTGGTGTCAGTTTTTATCAGTTTGGTGTCAGAATGATATCAAATTGACTGATGGACGTTTAAGCGGTGAGGTACCATCACCAAAAGTGACATTCTGAAATCAACCCTAACGAGCAATAGAGAGGTACCAGAATCACTGCCCAGCCATCCCAAGGTCATCGGGCCAGTCAATTTGGCATTCCTGCACGATTTTTATAGCATGACAAATTGGTGATGGTGAATGCCCAGTTAACCATATTGCAAATGCACAGTGACTTTGCAAGAGTGAGAAAACATCACCAAATGGACATTCTGAAATCAACCCTAACGAGCGTTGGAGAGGTACCAGAATCACTGCCCAGCCATCCCGAGTTCATCGTGCCAGTCAATTTTGCATTCCTGCACGATTTTCAGTGACTTTGCAAAAGTGAGAAAACATTTGCAATATGTTTTAACAGTGAGGTACCATCACCAAAAGTGACATTCTGAAATCAACCCTAACGAGCGATGGAGAGGTACCAGAATCACTGCCCAGCCATCCCGAGTTCATCGGGCCAGTCAATTTTGCATTCCTGCACGATTTTCAGTGACTTTGCAAAAGTGAGAAAACATTTGCAATATGTTTTAACAGTGAGGTACCATCACCAAAAGGGACATTCTGAAATCAACCCTAACGAGCGATGGAGAGGTACCAGAATCACTGCCCAGCCATCCCGAGTTCATCGGGCCAGTCAATTTTGCATTCCTGCACGATTTTCAGTGACTTTGCAAAAGTGAGAAAACATTTGCAATATGTTTTAACAGTGAGGTACCATCACCAAAAGGACATTCTGAAATCAACCCTAACGAGCGATGGAGAGGTACCAGAATCACTGCCCAGCCATCCCGAGTTCATCGGGCCAGTCAATTTTGCATTCCTGCACAATTTTTATAGCATGACAAATTGGTGATGGTGAATGCCCATTGAACCATATTGCAAATGCACAGTGACTTTGCAAAAGTGAGAAAACATAAACAAATGGACATGATGAAATCAACACTACGAGTGATGGAAAGGAACAACAATCACTGCCCGGCCATCCCGAGTTCATCAAGCCAGTCAATTTTGCATTTCTGTAGGATTTTTGAGCATGTCAAATTTCCTATGACATTTGGCCCCCACAAAACATATGCCACTTTTTAAGGGTGTGTGAAGTTTTTTATCAAATTTAGCTATTTTTGACTTTTGACTTCCTATGAAATCATATTCCAAATGGAGAAAACATATGCCTAATGCACAAGTAAAAAAAAATAAAAAATGATGATAATAAAATATGACTAAAGTATGTTGATACAGTTCTTATACGTGTGTAATTGACACAAAATTCTAAAGAATTTCGAAAAACGGTCCAGAAAGCACTTTTTTAGGGGTGTGTGAAGTTTTTTATGAAATTTTGCAATTTTTGACTTCTGACTTCCTATGAAATCATATTGCAAATGGAGAAAACATATGCAATAAAAAAAAAAAAAAAAATAAAAATAAATAAAAATTATGATAATAAAATTGGACAAAAGTATATTCATACAGTTCTTACACGTGTAATTGACAAAAAAAAGCAAAAGAATTTTGAAAAACGGTCCAGAAAGCACTTTTTTAATGGGTGATAAGTTTTTGACAAAAAAATAATTTTTTCAAAATTTGGCTTTTGGATGTTGACTTGGGGTCCATTCCCTATATGAAAAACCAAGGTGGAGCGCACACGCCACCTGTTGGATTTTTGAAGTGTTACAACTGGTAATTGCCATATGGCATTTGCAAAACATTTTGCATGAATCAACGCCGATTTGGGTGGTATTGTCCATCGTGTACATGGTTTGTACTATGCCAATGGTTTCCCATTCATTTTTGTCCATTTGAGTGGGGAATTCCCTTACTTATGATTCAGTACTACACTAATTGGGTTAATTATTTATTTACTAGCTAACTAACTAACTAATAACACAGAATAAACATACACACAATGGTAAAAAGGTCCCATGCGGACTGAAAACATATGGCGGCTTGTTACGAATAATATGGAGTGAGAGGGAGAGAGAGAGAGAGACAGTGTAAGGGGTGCGTACTGGCGGCAGAGAAGTCAGACACAGGAGAGCAAAAACTGTTTCCAAATGGTGCAGTTTAATAACAAAAATGTTCCATTTGCTCCTGAAGCTGCTTATTTGAAGATAGGCCAGCCAGCCGTGCCGATGGTCCACTGGGGTGATGAGAGTAGTGTACTACGGGGATTTGACAAGAGTAATAGGATGGCTTGAACAGTTTGCTTTTGTAGATATTTGACTCAGGACAGCTTATCAGCCCTACCAGTCTTTGTTCAAAAGGGGAGTTTTCTCCTCTCTCCAAATCGTGTTGTTAGTCAGAGTTTGAATCACTTTACATGTGCAGCTGCAGCCTGGCGATCTTCTGGTCTAGTCTGGGAGGTGAGTTTATTTTCTTCTCCTTGTGTTGAGGTTCAAAGTTCCAACCATTTCAAACATGTAGCTACCGCATCCACGCTTTTCTGGTCTAATGTGAATTTCTGTTATCAATCCTTTTATGCACTCTGGCCGAAGGGGACGGTTTTGTCAGTCTGACACGCTCTCTGACCTCACTTGGGGCATGGCAACTTACTATGCTCAGTTTCTAGGACATAGATTATCTTATACCTCCTAAAATCGTTTGTATGTTAGAAATATTGTTCCAGTATTTGCTTTAGAATGTGTTAAGAGTTTTGGTGTGAAAAAGTATGTTAATAAAGAACATTCCTTGGTTTTGAGACCGAGATCTCCTTTCCTTTACATTTATGACAGGGTGTGAGCTGTCAAACCGTTGGACGCCAATCAGGTTGTAGAAACATTTTAGGGATTATCAATGGAAACAGGAGGCACCTGAGCTCAATTGAGTCTCATGGCAAAGGGTCTGAATACTTACGTAAATAAGGTATCTGATTTTTATTATTATTTTATTTCAAAAACCTGTTTTCACTTTATCATTATGGCGTATTGTGTGTAGACTGCTGAGGATTTTTTTTATTTAATCCATTTTAGATTAAGATTGTAACGTAACAAAATGTGAAATAAATCAAGGGGTACTGTATACCTCAATAGAGCAGGCCATTATACCTCAATACAGTAGGTCGTTATATACCAGTAGGTCGTTATATACAGTAGTTGTTATACCTGAATATTGTCGTCTTATAGCTCAATCAAATAGAACATTTTACCGCAATACAATAGGCCGTTATATCACAATACAGTGGGTCGTTATACCTCCATACAGTAGGTCGTTATACCTCAATACAGTAGGACAATATACCTCAATACAGTAGGCCAATATACCTCAATACACTAGATAGTTATATCTCAATACAGTAGGTCTTTATACCTCAATACAGTAGGTCTTTATACCTCAATACAGTAGAACAATATATCTCAATATATAGGCTGTTATACCTCAATACATTATGCCGTTATACCTCAATACACAAGATAGTTATACCTCAATACAGTAGGACGTTATACCTCAATACAGTAGGACATTATACCTCAATACAGTAGGTCGTTATACCTCAATACAGTTTTCCATTATACCTCAATACACCAGATAGTTATACCTCAATACAGTAGGCTGTTATACCTCAATACACTAGATAGTTATACCTCAATACAGTAGGCATTATACATTATACCTCAATACACCAGATAGTTATACCTCAATACAATAGGCCATTATACCCCAATACACCAGATAGTTATACCTCAATACAGTAGGTCTTTATACCTCAATACACCAGATAGTTATACCTCAATATAGTAGGTCATTATACCTCAATACAGTAGGCCAATATACCTCAATAGTGTAGGATATTATACCTCAACACAGTAGGCTGTTATCCCTCATTACAGTCGATCGTTATACCTCGATACAGTAGGCTGTTATACCTCAATACAGTAGGCCAATATACCTCAATACAGTTGGCTTTTATACCACAATACAGTAGGTCATTATACCTCAATACAGTAGGTAGTTACACCTAAATTGTCTATGATTTAGATTTTTCTCATTTCTAATGGTCATGAAAAAACCACATAGTCTCTCCTGTAAGAAAGATGTAGTTCAGTGAGGATAAATGGACAAACCTGGATAAATAAAGTAGAATGAAAGACCCCATTGTTTCTGCGTAATGGATAAACATTTAGTAGAAGTGTAGATTGTATTGACTAAAGCAGTTTGTTGGATGATCTAACCTGTATTTTCCTATACTAGAAGTGCCATATGCAGAGCCATATGCAGAGCCATATGCCTAAAATCCATTTTCTTAAGAATTACAATTTACCCAGGCATTTGGTAGGTCTGAGGGGGAGGGTTCATAGTTACTGTGTTTAGGCACGGCTCATTGCACCAAATACTTTTTGAATTAGGATCAATTAATGTCAAGGTCACATAATCCCAAATGTCACCGTGATTAAAAATGCAGTAAATCACACAATCAAGTGTATCAACTTCTACACAGAGACAAAAAGACAGCGAATCTCTCAATCATGTTTATCAACGTATACACAGTGACAGAGATGCAGATAATTACACTATCAAGTGTATCAACGTCTATATAGAGACAGAGTGAATCACACAGTTAATTTTAATAACGTCTACAGAGACACAGTAATACGCATCTACAACACAGGGATAATACACATCTACAACACAGGGGATAATACACATCTACAACACAGGGGATAATACACATCTACAACACAGGGGATAATACACATTACAACACAGGGATAATACACATCTACAACACAGTGATAATACACATCTACAACACAGGGATAATACACATCTACAACACAAGGGATAATACACATCTACATCACAGGGGATAATACACATCTACAACACAGGGATAATACACATCTACAACACAAGGGATAATACACATCAACAACACAGGGATAATACACATCTACAACAGGGGATAATACACATCTACAACACAGGGATAATACACACCTACAACACAGGGATAATACACATCTACAACACAGGGATAATACACATCTACAACACAAGGGATAATACACATCTACATCACAGGGGATAATACACACCTACAACACAGGGATAATACACATCTACAACACAGGGATGATAGGTATCTACAACACAGGGATAATACACATCTACAACACAGGGGATAATACACATCTACAACACAGGGGATAATACACATCTACAACACAGGGGATAATACACATCTACAACACAGTGATAATACACATCTACAACACAGTGATAATACACATCTACAACACAGGGGATACTACACATCTACAACACAGTGGATAATACACATCTACAACACAGGGATAATACACATTACAACACAGGGATAATACACATCTACAACACAGTGATAATACACACCTACAACACAGGGATAATACACATCTACAACACAGGGGAAAATACACATCTACAACACAGGGATAATACACATTACAACACAGGGATAATACACATCTACAACACAGGGATAATACACACCTACAACACAGGGAATAATACACATCTACAACACAGGGGATAATACACATCTACAACACAGGGATAATACACATCTACAACACAGGGAATAATACACATCTACAACACAAGGGATAATACACACCTACAACACAGGGATAATACACATCTACAACACAGGGATAATACACATCTACAACACAGGGGATAATACACATTACAACACAGGGATAATACACATCTACAACACAGGGATAATACACACCTACAACACAGGGATAATACACACCTACAACACAGGGATAATACACATCTACAACACAGGGATAATACACACCTACAACACAGGGATAATACACATCTACAACACAGGGATAATACACATCTACAACACAGGGGATAATACACATCTACAACACAGGGATAATACACATCTACAACACAGGGATAATACACATCTACAACACAGGGATAATACACATCTACAACACAGGGATGATACACATCTATAACACAGGGATAATACACATCTACAACACAGGGATAATACACAGCTACAACACAGGGATAATACACATCTACAACACAGGGATAATACACATCTACAACACAGGGATAATACACATCTACAACACAGGGGATAATACACATTACAACACAGGGATAATACACATCTACAACACAGGGAATAATACACATCTACAACACAGGGATAATACACATCTACAACACAGGGGATAATACACATCTACAACACAGGGGATAATACACACCTACAACACAGGGGATAATACACATCTACAACACAGGGGATAATACACACCTACAATATAGGGGATAATACACATTACAACACAGGGATAATACACATCTACAACACAGGGAATAATACACATCTACAACACAGGGATAATACACATCTACAACACAGGGGATAATACACATCTACAACACAGGGATAATACACATCTACAACACAGGGGATAATACACACCTACAACACAGGGATAATACACATTACAACACAGGGATAATACACATCTACAACACAGGGGATAATACACATCTACAACACAGGGGATAATACACACCTACAACACAGGGATAATACACATTACAACACAGGGGATAATACACATCTACAACACAGGGGATAATACACATCTACAACACAGGGGATAATACACACCTACAATATAGGGGATAATACACATTACAACACAGGGATAATACACATCTACAACACAGGGAATAATACACATCTACAACACAGGGATAATACACATCTACAACACAGGGGATAATACACATCTACAACACAGGGATAATACACATCTACAACACAGGGATGATAGGTATCTACAACACAGGGATAATACACATCTACAACACAGGGATAATACACATTACAACACAGGGATAATACACATCTACAACACAAGGGATAATACACATCTACAACACAAGGGATAATACACATCTACAACACAAGGGATAATACACATCTACAACACAGGGATAATACACATCTACAACACAGGGATAATACACATCTACAACACAGGGATAATACACATCTACAACACAGGGATAATACACATCTACAACACAGGGATAATACACATTACAACACAGGGATAATACACATCTACAACACAGGGATAATACACATCTACAACACAAGGGATAATACACATCTACAACACAGGGATAATACACATCTACAACACAGGGATAATACACATCTACAACACAGGGGATAATACACATCTACGACACAGGGGATAATACACATTACAACACAGGGGATAATACACATCTACAACACAGGGATAATACACATCTACAACACAGGGATAATACACATCTACAACACAGGGATAATACACATCTACAACACAGGGGATAATACACATTACAACACAGGGGATAATACACATCTACAACACAGGGATAATACACATCTACAACACAGGGATAATACACATCTACAACACAGGGATGATAGGTATCTACACCACAGGGGATAATACACACCTACAACACAGGGGATAATACACATCTACAACACAGGGATAATACACATCTACAACACAAGGGATAATACACATCTACAACACAGGGATAATACACATCTACAACAGGGGATAATACACATCTACAACACAGGGATAATACACACCTACAACACAGGGATAATACACATCTACAACACAGGGATAATACACATCTACAACACAAGGGATAATACACATCTACATCACAGGGGATAATACACACCTACAACACAGGGATAATACACATCTACAACACAGGGATGATAGGTATCTACAACACAGGGATAATACACATCTAGAACACAGGGGATAATACACATCTACAACACAGGGGATAATACACATCTACAACACAGGGGATAATACACATCTACAACACAGTGATAATACACATCTACAACACAGTGATAATACACATCTACAACACAGGGGATAATACACATCTACAACACAGTGGATAATACACATCTACAACACAGGGATAATACACATTACAACACAGGGATAATACACATCTACAACACAGTGATAATACACACCTACAACACAGGGATAATACACATCTACAACACAGGGGAAAATACACATCTACAACACAGGGGATAATACACATTACAACACAGGGATAATACACATCTACATCACAGGGATAATACACACCTACAACACAGGGAATAATACACATCTACAACACAGGGGATAATACACATCTACAACACAGGGATAATACACATCTACAACACAGGGAATAATACACATCTACAACACAAGGGATAATACACACCTACAACACAGGGATAATACACATCTACAACACAGGGATAATACACATCTACAACACAGGGGATAATACACATTACAACACAGGGATAATACACATCTACAACACAGGGATAATACACACCTACAACACAGGGATAATACACACCTACAACACAGGGATAATACACATCTACAACACAGGGATAATACACACCTACAACACAGGGATAATACACATCTACAACACAGGGATAATACACATCTACAACACAGGGGATAATACACATCTACAACACAGGGATAATACACATCTACAACACAGGGATAATACACATCTACAACACAGGGATAATACACATCTACAACACAGGGATAATACACATCTACAACACAGGGGATAATACACATTACAACACAGGGATAATACACATCTACAACACAGGGAATAATACACATCTACAACACAGGGATAATACACATCTACAACACAGGGGATAATACACATCTACAACACAGGGGATAATACACACCTACAACACAGGGGATAATACACATCTACAACACAGGGGATAATACACACCTACAATATAGGGGATAATACACATTACAACACAGGGATAATACACATCTACAACACAGGGAATAATACACATCTACAACACAGGGATAATACACATCTACAACACAGGGGATAATACACATCTACAACACAGGGATAATACACATCTACAACACAGGGGATAATACACACCTACAACACAGGGATAATACACATTACAACACAGGGATAATACACATCTACAACACAGGGGATAATACACATCTACAACACAGGGGATAATACACACCTACAACACAGGGATAATACACATTACAACACAGGGGATAATACACATCTACAACACAGGGGATAATACACATCTACAACACAGGGGATAATACACACCTACAATATAGGGGATAATACACATTACAACACAGGGATAATACACATCTACAACACAGGGAATAATACACATCTACAACACAGGGATAATACACATCTACAACACAGGGGATAATACACATCTACAACACAGGGATAATACACATCTACAACACAGGGATGATAGGAATCTACAACACAGGGATAATACACATCTACAACACAGGGATAATACACATCTACAACACAGGGGATAATACACATCTACAACACAGGGGATAATACACACCTACAACACAGGGATAATACACATTACAACACAGGGATAATACACATCTACAACACAAGGGATAATACACATCTACAACACAAGAGATAATACACATCTACAACACAAGGGATAATACACATCTACAACACAGGGATAATACACATCTACAACACAGGGATAATACACATCTACAACACAGGGATAATACACATCTACAACACAGGGATAATACACATCTACAACACAGGGATAATACACATTACAACACAGGGATAATACACATCTACAACACAGGGATAATACACATCTACAACACAGGGATAATACACATCTACAACACAAGGGATAATACACATCTACAACACAGGGATAATACACATCTACAACACAGGGATAATACACATCTACAACACAGGGGATAATACACATCTACGACACAGGGGATAATACACATTACAACACAGGGGATAATACACATCTACAACACAGGGATAATACACATCTACAACACAGGGAGTCCTGTGTGGCTCAGTCGGTAGAGCATGGCGCTTGCAACGCCAAGCGTCGTGGGTTCGATTCCCGCTGGGGCCACCCATATGTAAAAGTAGTGGCCCCAGCCGACTTGTAAGTCGCTTTGGACAAAAGCGTCTGCTAAATGGGATATATATATATATACATACACAGGGATAATATATATCTACAACACAGGGATAATACACATCTACAACACAGGGGATAATACACATTACAACACAGGGGATAATACACATCTACAACACAGGGATAATACACATCTACAACACAGGGATAATACACATCTACAACACAGGGATGATAGGTATCTACACCACAGGGGATAATACACACCTACAACACAGGGGATAATACACATCTACAACACAGGGATAATACACATCTACAACACAGGGATAATACACACCTACAACACAAGGGATAATACACATCTACAACACAAGGGATAATACACATCTACAACACAGGGATGATAGGTATCTACAACACAGGGATAATACACATCTACAACACAGGGGATAATACACATTACAACACAGGGGATAATACACATCTACAACACAGGGATAATACACATCTACAACACAGGGATAATACACATCTACAACACAGGGATGATAGGTATCTACACCACAGGGGATAATACACACCTACAACACAGGGGATAATACACATCTACAACACAGGGATAATACACATCTACAACACAGGGATAATACACACCTACAACACAAGGGATAATACACATCTACAACACAAGGGATAATACACATCTACAACACAGGGATGATAGGTATCTACACCACAGGGGATAATACACATCTACAACACAGGGATAATACACACCTACAACACAAGGGATAATACACATCTACAACACAAGGGATAATACACATCTACACCACAGGGGATAATACACATCTACAACACAAGGGATAATACACATCTACAACACAGGGATAATACACATCTACAACACAGGGATGATAGGTATCTACACCACAGGGGATAATACACATCTACAACACAAGGGATAATACACATCTACAACACAGGGATAATACACATCTACAACACAAGGGATAATACACATCTACAACACAGGGGATAATACACATTACAACACAGGGGATAATACGCATCTACAACACAGGGATAATACACATCTACAACACAGGGGATAATACACACCTACAATATAGGGGATAATACACATTACAACACAGGGATAATACACATCTACAACACAGGGAATAATACACATCTACAACACAGGGATAATACACATCTACAACACAGGGGATAATACACATCTACAACACAGGGATAATACACATCTACAACACAGGGATGATAGGTATCTACAACACAGGGATAATACACATCTACAACACAGGGGATAATACACATCTACAACACAGGGGATAATACACATCTACAACACAGGGGATAATACACACCTACAACACAGGGATAATACACATTACAACACAGGGATAATACACATCTACAACACAAGGGATAATACACATCTACAACACAAGGGATAATACACATCTACAACACAAGGGATAATACACATCTACAACACAGGGATAATACACATCTACAACCCAGGGATAATACACATCTACAACACAGGGATAATACACATCTACAACACAGGGATAATACACATCTACAACACAGGGATAATACACATTACAACACAGGGATAATACACATCTACAACACAGGGATAATACACATCTACAACACAGGGATAATACACATCTACAACACAAGGGATAATACACATCTACAACACAGGGATAATACACATCTACAACACAGGGATAATACACATCTACAACACAGGGGATAATACACATCTACGACACAGGGGATAATACACATTACAACACAGGGGATAATACACATCTACAACACAGGGATAATACACATCTACAACACAGGGATAATACACATCTACAACACAGGGATAATACACATCTACAACACAGGGGATAATACACATTACAACACAGGGGATAATACACATCTACAACACAGGGATAATACACATCTACAACACAGGGATAATACACATCTACAACACAGGGATGATAGGTATCTACACCACAGGGGATAATACACACCTACAACACAGGGGATAATACACATCTACAACACAGGGATAATACACATCTACAACACAGGGATAATACACACCTACAACACAAGGGATAATACACATCTACAACACAAGGGATAATACACATCTACAACACAGGGATGATAGGTATCTACAACACAGGGATAATACACATCTACAACACATGGGATAATACACATTACAACACAGGGGATAATACACATCTACAACACAGGGATAATACACATCTACAACACAGGGATAATACACATCTACAACACAGGGATGATAGGTATCTACACCACAGGGGATAATACACACCTACAACACAGGGGATAATACACATCTACAACACAGGGATAATACACATCTACAACACAGGGATAATACACACCTACAACACAAGGGATAATACACATCTACAACACAAGGGATAATACACATCTACAACACAGGGATGATAGGTATCTACACCACAGGGGATAATACACATCTACAACACAGGGATAATACACACCTACAACACAAGGGATAATACACATCTACAACACAAGGGATAATACACATCTACACCACAGGGGATAATACACATCTACAACACAAGGGATAATACACATCTACAACACAGGGATAATACACATCTACAACACAGGGATGATAGGTATCTACACCACAGGGGATAATACACATCTACAACACAAGGGATAATACACATCTACAACACAGGGATAATACACATCTACAACACAAGGGATAATACACATCTACAACACAGGGGATAATACACATTACAACACAGGGGATAATACGCATCTACAACACAGGGATAATACACATCTACAACACAGGGGATAATACACGCCTACAATATAGGGGATAATACACATTACAACACAGGGATAATACACATCTACAACACAGGGATAATATACATCTACAACACAGGGGATAATACACATCTACAACACAGTGATAATACACATCTACAACACAGGGGATAATACACATCTACAACACAGGGAATAATACACATCTACAACACAGGGATAATACACATCTACAACACAGGGATAATACACATCTACAACACAGGGATAATACACATCTACAACACAGGGGATAATACACATCTACAACACAAGGGATAATACACATCTACAACACAGGGATAATACACATCTACAACACAGGGATAATACACATCTACAACACAGGGATAATACACATCTACAACACAGGGGATAATACACATCTACAACACAGGGATAATACACATCTACAACACAAGGGATAATACACATCTACAACACAGGGGATAATACACACCTACAACACAGTGGATAATACACATCTACAACACAGGGATAATACACACCTACAACACAGGGGTAATACACATCTACAACACAGGGATAATACACACCTACAACACAGGGGTAATACACATCTACAACACAGGGATAATACACATTACAACACAGGGGATAATACATACCTACAACATAGGGGATAATACACATTACAACACAGGGATAATACACATCTACAACACAGGGATAATACACACCTACAATATAGGGGATAATACACATCTACAACACAGGGGATAATACACATTACAACACAGGGATAATACACATCTACAACACAAGGGATAATACACACCTACAACACAGGGGATAATACACATCTACAACACAGGGATAATACACATCTACAACACAAGGGATAATACACACATTACAACACAGGGGATAATACACATCTACAACACAGGGATAATACACATCTACAACACAAGGGATAATACACACCTACAACACAGGGGATAATACACATCTACAACACAGGGGATAATACACATCTACAACACAGGGATAATACACATCTACAACACAGGGATAATACACATCTACAACACAGGGATAATACACATCTACAACACAGGGATAATACACATCTACAACACAGGGGATAATACACATTACAACACAGGGATAATACACATCTACAACACAGGGAATAATACACATCTACAACACAGGGATAATACACATCTACAACACAGGGGATAATACACATCTACAACACAGGGGATAATACACACCTACAACACAGGGGATAATACACATCTACAACACAGGGGATAATACACACCTACAACACAGGGGATAATACACATTACAACACAGGGATAATACACATCTACAACACAGGGAATAATACACATCTACAACACAGGGATAATACACATCTACAACACAGGGAATAATACACATCTACAACACAAGGGATAATACACATCTACAACACAGGGATGATAGGTATCTACACCACAGGGGATAATACACATCTACAACACAGGGATAATACACACCTACAACACAGGGGATAATACACATCTACAACACAGGGGATAATACCCATCTACAACACAGGGATAATACACATCTACAACACAAGGGATAATACACATCTACAACACAGGGGATAATACACATTACAACACAGGGGATAATACGCATCTACAACACAGGGATAATACACATCTACAACACAGGGGATAATACACACCTACAATATAGGGGATAATACACATTACAACACAGGGATAATACACATCTACAACACAGGGATAATACACATCTACAACACAGGGGATAATACACATCTACAACACAGTGATAATACACATCTACAACACAGGGGATAATACACATCTACAACACAGGGAATAATACACATCTACAACACAGGGATAATACACATCTACAACACAGGGATAATACACATCTACAACACAGGGATAATACACATCTACAACACAGGGGATAATACACATCTACAACACAAGGGATAATACACATCTACAACACAGGGATAATACACATCTACAACACAGGGATAATACACATCTACAACACAGGGATAATACACATCTACAACACAGGGGATAATACACATCTACAACACAGGGATAATACACATCTACAACACAAGGGATAATACACATCTACAACACAGGGGATAATACACACCTACAACACAGTGGATAATACACATCTACAACACAGGGATAATACACACCTACAACACAGGGGTAATACACATCTACAACACAGGGATAATACACACCTACAACACAGGGGTAATACACATCTACAACACAGGGATAATACACATTACAACACAGGGGATAATACATACCTACAACATAGGGGATAATACACATTACAACACAGGGATAATACACATCTACAACACAGGGATAATACACACCTACAATATAGGGGATAATACACATCTACAACACAGGGGATAATACACATTACAACACAGGGATAATACACATCTACAACACAAGGGATAATACACACCTACAACACAGGGGATAATACACATCTACAACACAGGGATAATACACATCTACAACACAAGGGATAATACACACATTACAACACAGGGGATAATACACATCTACAACACAGGGATAATACACATCTACAACACAAGGGATAATACACACCTACAACACAGGGGATAATACACATCTACAACACAGGGGATAATACACATCTACAACACAGGGATAATACACATCTACAACACAGGGATAATACACATCTACAACACAGGGATAATACACACCTACAACACAGGGGATAATACACATCTACAACACAGGGATAATACACATCTACAACACAGGGGAAAATACACATCTACAACACAGGGGAAAATACACACCTACAACACAGGGGATAATACACATCTACAACACAGGGGATAATACACATCTACAACACAAGGGATAATACACATCTACAACACAGGGATAATACACATCTACAACACAGGGGATAATACACATCTACAACACAGGGGATAATACACATCTACAACACAAGATATAATACACATCTACAACACAGGGATAATACACATCTACAACACAGGGATAATACACATCTACACCACAGGGGATAATACACATCTACAACACAAGGGATAATACACATCTACAACACAGGGATAATACACATCTACAACACAGGGATAATACACATCTACAACACAGGGATAATACACATCTACAACACAGGGGATAATACACATCTACAACACAGGGATAATACACATCTACAACACAAGGGATAATACACATCTACAACACAGGGGATAATACACACCTACAACACAGTGGATAATACACATCTACAACACAGGGATAATACACACCTACAACACAGGGGTAATACACATCTACAACACAGGGATAATACACACCTACAACACAGGGGTAATACACATCTACAACACAGGGATAATACACATTACAACACAGGGGATAATACATACCTACAACATAGGGGATAATACACATTACAACACAGGGATAATACACATCTACAACACAGGGATAATACACACCTACAATATAGGGGATAATACACATCTACAACACAGGGGATAATACACATTACAACACAGGGATAATACACATCTACAACACAAGGGATAATACACACCTACAACACAGGGGATAATACACATCTACAACACAGGGATAATACACATCTACAACACAAGGGATAATACACACATTACAACACAGGGGATAATACACATCTACAACACAGGGATAATACACATCTACAACACAAGGGATAATACACACCTACAACACAGGGGATAATACACATCTACAACACAGGGGATAATACACATCTACAACACAGGGATACTACACATCTACAACACAGGGATAATACACATCTACAACACAGGGATAATACACACCTACAACACAGGGGATAATACACATCTACAACACAGGGATAATACACATCTACAACACAGGGGTAAATACACATCTACAACACAGGGAAAATACACACCTACAACACAGGGGATAATACACATCTACAACACAGGGGATAATACACATCTACAACACAAGGGATAATACACATCTACAACACAGGGATAATACACATCTACAACACAGGGGATAATACACATCTACAACACAGGGGATAATACACATCTACAACACAAGGGATAATACACATCTACAACACAGGGATAATACACATCTACAACACAGGGGATAATACACATCTACAACACAGGGGATAATACACACCTACAACACAGTGGATAATACACATCTACAACACAGGGATAATACACACCTACAACACAGGGGTAATACACATCTACAACACAGGGATAATACACACCTACAACACAGGGGTAATACACATCTACAACACAGGGATAATACACATTACAACACAGGGGATAATACATACCTACAACATAGGGGATAATACACATTACAACACAAGGGATAATACACATCTACAACACAGGGATAATACACATCTACAACACAGGGATAATACACATCTACAACACAGGGGATAATACACATCTACGACACAGGGGATAATACACATTACAACACAGGGGATAATACACATCTACAACACAGGGGTAAATACACATCTACAACACAGGGGAAAATACACACCTACAACACAGGGGATAATACACATCTACAACACAGGGGATAATACACATCTACAACACAAGGGATAATACACATCTACAACACAGGGATAATACATCTACAACACAGGGGATAATACACATCTACAACACAGGGGATAATACACATCTACAACACAAGGGATAATACACATCTACAACACAGGGATAATACACATCTACAACACAGGGGATAATACACATCTACAACACAGGGGATAATACACACCTACAACACAGTGGATAATACACATCTACAACACAGGGATAATACACACCTACAACACAGGGGTAATACACATCTACAACACAGGGATAATACACACCTACAACACAGGGGTAATACACATCTACAACACAGGGATAATACACATTACAACACAGGGGATAATACATACCTACAACATAGGGGATAATACACATTACAACACAAGGGATAATACACATCTACAACACAGGGATAATACACATCTACAACACAGGGATAATACACATCTACAACACAGGGGATAATACACATCTACGACACAGGGGATAATACACATTACAACACAGGGGATAATACACATCTACAACACAGGGATAATACACATCTACAACACAGGGATAATACACATCTACAACACAGGGATAATACACATCTACAACACAGGGGATAATACACATTACAACACAGGGGATAATACACATCTACAACACAGGGATAATACACATCTACAACACAGGGATAATACACATCTACAACACAGGGATGATAGGTATCTACACCACAGGGGATAATACACACCTACAACACAGGGGATAATACACATCTGCAACACAGGGATAATACACATCTACAACACAGGGATAATACACACCTACAACACAAGGGATAATACACATCTACAACACAAGGGATAATACACATCTACAACACAGGGATGATAGGTATCTACAACACAGGGATAATACACATCTACAACACAGGGGATAATACACATTACAACACAGGGGATAATACACATCTACAACACAGGGATAATACACATCTACAACACAGGGATAATACACATGTACAACACAGGGATGATAGGTATCTACACCACAGGGGATAATACACACCTACAACACAGGGGATAATACACATCTACAACACAGGGATAATACACATCTACAACACAGGGATAATACACACCTACAACACAAGGGATAATACACATCTACAACACAAGGGATAATACACATCTACAACACAGGGATGATAGGTATCTACACCACAGGGGATAATACACATCTACAACACAGGGATAATACACACCTACAACACAGGGGTAATACACATCTACAACACAGGGATAATACACATTACAACACAGGGGATAATACATACCTACAACATAGGGGATAATACACATTACAACACAGGGATAATACACATCTACAACACAGGGATGATAGGTATCTACACCACAGGGGATAATACACATCTACAACACAAGGGATAATACACATCTACAACACAGGGATAATACACATCTACAACACAAGGGATAATACACATCTACAACACAGGGGATAATACACATTACAACACAGGGGATAATACGCATCTACAACACAGGGATAATACACATCTACAACACAGGGGATAATACACACCTACAATATAGGGGATAATACACATTACAACACAGGGATAATACACATCTACAACACAGGGATAATACACATCTACAACACAGGGATAATACACATCTACAACACAGTGATAATACACATCTACAACACAGGGGATAATACACATCTACAACACAGGGAATAATACACATCTACAACACAGGGATAATACACATCTACAACACAGGGATAATACACATCTACAACACAGGGATAATACACATCTACAACACAGGGGATAATACACATCTACAACACAAGGGATAATACACATCTACAACACAGGGATAATACACATCTACAACACAGGGATAATACACATCTACAACACAGGGATAATACACATCTACAACACAGGGGATAATACACATCTACAACACAGGGATAATACACATCTACAACACAAGGGATAATACACATCTACAACACAGGGGATAATACACACCTACAACACAGTGGATAATACACATCTACAACACAGGGATAATACACACCTACAACACAGGGGTAATACACATCTACAACACAGGGATAATACACACCTACAACACAGGGGTAATACACATCTACAACACAGGGATAATACACATTACAACACAGGGATAATACATACCTACAACATAGGGGATAATACACATTACAACACAGGGATAATACACATCTACAACACAGGGATAATACACACCTACAATATAGGGGATAATACACATCTACAACACAGGGGATAATACACATTACAACACAGGGATAATACACATCTACAACACAAGGGATAATACACACCTACAACACAGGGGATAATACACATCTACAACACAGGGATAATACACATCTACAACACAAGGGATAATACACACATTACAACACAGGGGATAATACACATCTACAACACAGGGATAATACACATCTACAACACAAGGGATAATACACACCTACAACACAGGGGATAATACACATCTACAACACAGGGGATAATACACATCTACAACACAGGGATAATACACATCTACAACACAGGGATAATACACATCTACAACACAGGGATAATACACACCTACAACACAGGGGATAATACACATCTACAACACAGGGATAATACACATCTACAACACAGGGGAAAATACACATCTACAACACAGGGGAAAATACACACCTACAACACAGGGGATAATACACATCTACAACACAGGGGATAATACACATCTACAACACAAGGGATAATACACATCTACAACACAGGGATAATACACATCTACAACACAGGGGATAATACACATCTACAACACAGGGGATAATACACATCTACAACACAAGATATAATACACATCTACAACACAGGGATAATACACATCTACAACACAGGGATAATACACATCTACACCACAGGGGATAATACACATCTACAACACAAGGGATAATACACATCTACAACACAGGGATAATACACATCTACAACACAGGGATAATACACATCTACAACACAGGGATAATACACATCTACAACACAGGGGATAATACACATCTACAACACAGGGATAATACACATCTACAACACAAGGGATAATACACATCTACAACACAGGGGATAATACACACCTACAACACAGTGGATAATACACATCTACAACACAGGGATAATACACACCTACAACACAGGGGTAATACACATCTACAACACAGGGATAATACACACCTACAACACAGGGTTAATACACATCTACAACACAGGGATAATACACATTACAACACAGGGGATAATACATACCTACAACATAGGGGATAATACACATTACAACACAGGGATAATACACATCTACAACACAGGGATAATACACACCTACAATATAGGGGATAATACACATCTACAACACAGGGGATAATACACATTACAACACAGGGATAATACACATCTACAACACAAGGGATAATACACACCTACAACACAGGGGATAATACACATCTACAACACAGGGATAATACACATCTACAACACAAGGGATAATACACACATTACAACACAGGGGATAATACACATCTACAACACAGGGATAATACACATCTACAACACAAGGGATAATACACACCTACAACACAGGGGATAATACACATCTACAACACAGGGGATAATACACATCTACAACACAGGGATAATACACATCTACAACACAGGGATAATACACATCTACAACACAGGGATAATACACACCTACAACACAGGGGATAATACACATCTACAACACAGGGATAATACACATCTACAACACAGGGGTAAATACACATCTACAACACAGGGGAAAATACACACCTACAACACAGGGGATAATACACATCTACAACACAGGGGATAATACACATCTACAACACAAGGGATAATACACATCTACAACACAGGGATAATACACATCTACAACACAGGGGATAATACACATCTACAACACAAGGGATAATACACATCTACAACACAGGGATAATACACATCTACAACACAGGGGATAATACACATCTACAACACAGGGGATAATACACACCTACAACACAGTGGATAATACACATCTACAACACAGGGATAATACACACCTACAACACAGGGGTAATACACATCTACAACACAGGGATAATACACACCTACAACACAGGGGTAATACACATCTACAACACAGGGATAATACACATTACAACACAGGGGATAATACATACCTACAACATAGGGGATAATACACATTACAACACAGGGATAATACACATCTACAACACAGGGATAATACACACCTACAATATAGGGGATAATACACATCTACAACACAGGGGATAATACACATTACAACACAGGGATAATACACATCTACAACACAAGGGATAATACACACCTACAACACAGGGGATAATACACATCTACAACACAGGGATAATACACATCTACAACACAAGGGATAATACACACATTACAACACAGGGGATAATACACATCTACAACACAGGGATAATACACATCTACAACACAAGGGATAATACACACCTACAACACAGGGGATAATACACATCTACAACACAGGGATAATACACATCTACAACACAGGGATAATACACATCTACAACACAGGGGTAAATACACATCTACAACACAGGGGAAAATACACACCTACAACACAGGGGATAATACACATCTACAACACAGGGGATAATACACATCTACAACACAAGGGATAATACACATCTACAACACAGGGGATAATACACATCTACAACACAGGGGATAATACACATCTACAACACAAGGGATAATACACATCTACAACACAGGGGATAATACACATTACAACACAGGGATAATACACATCTACAACACAGGGGATAATACACATCTACAACACAGGGGATAATACACATCTACAACACAGGGGATAATACACATTACAACACAGGGATAATACACATCTACAACACAGGGATAATACACACCTACAACACAGGGGATAATACACATCTACAACACAGGGATAATACACACCTACAACACAGGGGATAATACACATCTACAACACAGGGATAATACACACCTACAACACAGGGATAATACACATCTACAACACAGGGATAATACACATCTACAACACAGGGATAATACACATCTACAAAACAGGGGATAATACACATCTACAACACAGGGGATAATACACATCTACAACACAGGGGATAATACACACCTACAATATAGGGGATAATACACATTACAACACAGGGATAATACACATCTACAACACAGGGAATAATACACATCTACAACACAGGGATAATACACATCTACAACACAGGGGATAATACACATCTACAACACAGGGATAATACACATCTACAACACAGGGATGATAGGTATCTACAACACAGGGATAATACACATCTACAACACAGGGGATAATACACATCTACAACACAGGGGATAATACACATCTACAACACAGGGGATAATACACACCTACAACACAGGGATAATACACATTACAACACAGGGATAATACACATCTACAACACAAGGGATAATACACATCTACAACACAAGGGATAATACACATCTACAACACAAGGGATAATACACATCTACAACACAGGGATAATACACATCTACAACACAGGGATAATACACATCTACAACACAGGGATAATACACATCTACAACACAGGGATAATACACATCTACAACACAGGGATAATACACATTACAACACAGGGATAATACACATCTACAACACAGGGATAATACACATCTACAACACAAGGGATAATACACATCTACAACACAGGGATAATACACATCTACAACACAGGGATAATACACATCTACAACACAGGGGATAATACACATCTACGACACAGGGGATAATACACATTACAACACAGGGGATAATACACATCTACAACACAGGGATAATACACATCTACAACACAGGGATAATACACATCTACAACACAGGGATAATACACATCTACAACACAGGGGATAATACACATTACAACACAGGGGATAATACACATCTACAACACAGGGATAATACACATCTACAACACAGGGATAATACACATCTACAACACAGGGATGATAGGTATCTACACCACAGGGGATAATACACACCTACAACACAGGGGATAATACACATCTACAACACAGGGATAATACACATCTACAACACAAGGGATAATACACATCTACAACACAGGGATAATACACATCTACAACAGGGGATAATACACATCTACAACACAGGGATAATACACACCTACAACACAGGGATAATACACATCTACAACACAGGGATAATACACATCTACAACACAGGGGATAATACACATCTACAACACAGTGATAATACACATCTACAACACAGTGATAATACACATCTACAACACAGGGGATAATACACACCTACAATATAGGGGATAATACACATCTACAACACAGGGGATAATACACATTACAACACAGGGATAATACACATCTACAACACAAGGGATAATACACACCTACAACACAGGGGATAATACACATCTACAACACAGGGATAATACACATCTACAACACAAGGGATAATACACACATTACAACACAGGGGATAATACACATCTACAACACAGGGATAATACACATCTACAACACAAGGGATAATACACACCTACAACACAGGGGATAATACACATCTACAACACAGGGATAATACACATCTACAACACAGGGATAATACACATCTACAACACAGGGGAAAATACACATCTACAACACAGGGGAAAATACACATCTACAACACAGGGGATAATACACATCTACAACACAGGGGATAATACACATCTACAACACAAGGGATAATACACATCTACAACACAGGGGATAATACACATCTACAACACAGGGGATAATACACATCTACAACACAGGGGATAATACACATCTACAACACAGGGGATAATACACATTACAACACAGGGATAATACACATCTACAACACAGGGGATAATACACATCTACAACACAGGGATAATACACATCTACAACACAGGGGATAATACACATTACAACACAGGGATAATACACATCTACAACACAGGGATAATACACACCTACAACACAGGGGATAATACACATCTACAACACAGGGATAATACACACCTACAACACAGGGGATAATACACATCTACAACACAGGGATAATACACACCTACAACACAGGGATAATACACATCTACAACACAGGGGATAATACACATCTACAACACAGGGATAATACACACCTACAACACAGGGGATAATACACATCTACAACACAGGGGATAATACACATCTACAACACAGGGGATAATACACACCTACAATATAGGGGATAATACACATTACAACACAGGGATAATACACATCTACAACACAGGGAATAATACACATCTACAACACAGGGATAATACACATCTACAACACAGGGGATAATACACATCTACAACACAGGGATAATACACATCTACAACACAGGGATGATAGGTATCTACAACACAGGGATAATACACATCTACAACACAGGGGATAATACACATCTACAACACAGGGGATAATACACATCTACAACACAGGGGATAATACACACCTACAACACAGGGATAATACACATTACAACACAGGGATAATACACATCTACAACACAAGGGATAATACACATCTACAACACAAGGGATAATACACATCTACAACACAAGGGATAATACACATCTACAACACAGGGATAATACACATCTACAACACAGGGATAATACACATCTACAACACAGGGATAATACACATCTACAACACAGGGATAATACACATCTACAACACAGGGATAATACACATTACAACACAGGGATAATACACATCTACAACACAGGGATAATACACATCTACAACACAAGGGATAATACACATCTACAACACAGGGATAATACACATCTACAACACAGGGATAATACACATCTACAACACAGGGGATAATACACATCTACGACACAGGGGATAATACACATTACAACACAGGGGATAATACACATCTACAACACAGGGATAATACACATCTACAACACAGGGATAATACACATCTACAACACAGGGATAATACACATCTACAACACAGGGGATAATACACATTACAACACAGGGGATAATACACATCTACAACACAGGGATAATACACATCTACAACACAGGGATAATACACATCTACAACACAGGGATGATAGGTATCTACACCACAGGGGATAATACACACCTACAACACAGGGGATAATACACATCTACAACACAGGGATAATACACATCCACAACACAAGGGATAATACACATCTACAACACAGGGATAATACACATCTACAACAGGGGATAATACACATCTACAACACAGGGATAATACACACCTACAACACAGGGATAATACACATCTACAACACAGGGATAATACACATCTACAACACAAGGGATAATACACATCTACATCACAGGGGATAATACACACCTACAACACAGGGATAATACACATCTACAACACAGGGATGATAGGTATCTACAACACAGGGATAATACACATCTAGAACACAGGGGATAATACACATCTACAACACAGGGGATAATACACATCTACAACACAGGGGATAATACACATCTACAACACAGTGATAATACACATCTACAACACAGTGATAATACACATCTACAACACAGGGGATAATACACATCTACAACACAGTGGATAATACACATCTACAACACAGGGATAATACACATTACAACACAGGGATAATACACATCTACAACACAGTGATAATACACACCTACAACACAGGGATAATACACATCTACAACACAGGGGAAAATACACATCTACAACACAGGGGATAATACACATTACAACACAGGGATAATACACATCTACAACACAGGGATAATACACACCTACAACACAGGGAATAATACACATCTACAACACAGGGGATAATACACATCTACAACACAGGGATAATACACATCTACAACACAGGGAATAATACACATCTACAACACAAGGGATAATACACACCTACAACACAGGGATAATACACATCTACAACACAGGGATAATACACATCTACAACACAGGGGATAATACACATTACAACACAGGGATAATACACATCTACAACACAGGGATAATACACACCTACAACACAGGGATAATACACACCTACAACACAGGGATAATACACATCTACAACACAGGGATAATACACACCTACAACACAGGGATAATACACATCTACAACACAGGGATAATACACATCTACAACACAGGGGATAATACACATCTACAACACAGGGATAATACACATCTACAACACAGGGATAATACACATCTACAACACAGGGATAATACACATCTACAACACAGGGATAATACACATCTACAACACAGGGGATAATACACATTACAACACAGGGATAATACACATCTACAACACAGGGAATAATACACATCTACAACACAGGGATAATACACATCTACAACACAGGGGATAATACACATCTACAACACAGGGGATAATACACACCTACAACACAGGGGATAATACACATCTACAACACAGGGGATAATACACACCTACAATATAGGGGATAATACACATTACAACACAGGGATAATACACATCTACAACACAGGGAATAATACACATCTACAACACAGGGATAATACACATCTACAACACAGGGGATAATACACATCTACAACACAGGGATAATACACATCTACAACACAGGGGATAATACACACCTACAACACAGGGATAATACACATTACAACACAGGGATAATACACATCTACAACACAGGGGATAATACACATCTACAACACAGGGGATAATACACACCTACAACACAGGGATAATACACATTACAACACAGGGGATAATACACATCTACAACACAGGGGATAATACACATCTACAACACAGGGGATAATACACACCTACAATATAGGGGATAATACACATTACAACACAGGGATAATACACATCTACAACACAGGGAATAATACACATCTACAACACAGGGATAATACACATCTACAACACAGGGGATAATACACATCTACAACACAGGGATAATACACATCTACAACACAGGGATGATAGGTATCTACAACACAGGGATAATACACATCTACAACACAGGGGATAATACACATCTACAACACAGGGGATAATACACATCTACAACACAGGGGATAATACACACCTACAACACAGGGATAATACACATTACAACACAGGGATAATACACATCTACAACACAAGGGATAATACACATCTACAACACAAGGGATAATACACATCTACAACACAAGGGATAATACACATCTACAACACAGGGATAATACACATCTACAACACAGGGATAATACACATCTACAACACAGGGATAATACACATCTACAACACAGGGATAATACACATCTACAACACAGGGATAATACACATTACAACACAGGGATAATACACATCTACAACACAGGGATAATACACATCTACAACACAGGGATAATACACATCTACAACACAAGGGATAATACACATCTACAACACAGGGATAATACACATCTACAACACAGGGATAATACACATCTACAACACAGGGGATAATACACATCTACAACACAGGGGATAATACACATTACAACACAGGGGATAATACACATCTACAACACAGGGATAATACACATCTACAACACAGGGATAATACACATCTACAACACAGGGATAATACACATCTACAACACAGGGGATAATACACATTACAACACAGGGATAATACACATCTACAACACAGGGATAATACACATCTACAACACAGGGATAATACACATCTACAACACAGGGATGATAGGTATCTACACCACAGGGGATAATACACACCTACAACACAGGGGATAATACACATCTACAACACAGGGATAATACACATCTACAACACAGGGATAATACACACCTACAACACAAGGGATAATACACATCTACAACACAAGGGATAATACACATCTACAACACAGGGATGATAGGTATCTACAACACAGGGATAATACACATCTACAACACAGGGGATAATACACATTACAACACAGGGGATAATACACATCTACAACACAGGGATAATACACATCTACAACACAGGGATAATACACATCTACAACACAGGGATGATAGGTATCTACACCACAGGGGATAATACACACCTACAACACAGGGGATAATACACATCTACAACACAGGGATAATACACATCTACAACACAGGGATAATACACACCTACAACACAAGGGATAATACACATCTACAACACAAGGGATAATACACATCTACAACACAGGGATGATAGGTATCTACACCACAGGGGATAATACACATCTACAACACAGGGATAATACACACCTACAACACAAGGGATAATACACATCTACAACACAAGGGATAATACACATCTACACCACAGGGGATAATACACATCTACAACACAAGGGATAATACACATCTACAACACAGGGATAATACACATCTACAACACAGGGATGATAGGTATCTACACCACAGGGGATAATACACATCTACAACACAGGGATAATACACATCTACAACACAAGGGATAATACACATCTACAACACAGGGGATAATACACATTACAACACAGGGGATAATACGCATCTACAACACAGGGATAATACACATCTACAACACAGGGGATAATACACACCTACAATATAGGGGATAATACACATTACAACACAGGGATAATACACATCTACAACACAGGGATAATATACATCTACAACACAGGGGATAATACACATCTACAACACAGGGAATAATACACATCTACAACACAGGGATAATACACATCTACAACACAGGGATAATACACATCTACAACACAGGGATAATACACATCTACAACACAGGGGATAATACACATCTACAACACAAGGGATAATACACATCTACAACACAGGGATAATACACATCTACAACACAGGGATAATACACATCTACAACACAGGGATAATACACATCTACAACACAGGGGATAATACACATCTACAACACAGGGATAATACACATCTACAACACAAGGGATAATACACATCTACAACACAGGGGATAATACACACCTACAACACAGTGGATAATACACATCTACAACACAGGGATAATACACACCTACAACACAGGGGTAATACACATCTACAACACAGGGATAATACACACCTACAACACAGGGGTAATACACATCTACAACACAGGGATAATACACATTACAACACAGGGGATAATACATACCTACAACATAGGGGATAATACACATTACAACACAGGGATAATACACATCTACAACACAGGGATAATACACACCTACAATATAGGGGATAATACACATCTACAACACAGGGGATAATACACATTACAACACAGGGATAATACACATCTACAACACAAGGGATAATACACACCTACAACACAGGGGATAATACACATCTACAACACAGGGATAATACACATCTACAACACAAGGGATAATACACGCATTACAACACAGGGGATAATACACATCTACAACACAGGGATAATACACATCTACAACACAAGGGATAATACACACCTACAACACAGGGGATAATACACATCTACAACACAGGGGATAATACACATCTACAACACAGGGATAATACACATCTACAACACAGGGATAATACACATCTACAACACAGGGATAATACACATCTACAACACAGGGATAATACACATCTACAACACAGGGGATAATACACATTACAACACAGGGATAATACACATCTACAACACAGGGATAATACACATCTACAACACAGGGATAATACACATCTACAACACAGGGGATAATACACATCTACAACACAGGGATAATACACACCTACAACACAGGGGATAATACACATCTACAACACAGGGATAATACACCTACAATATAGGGGATAATACACATTACAACACAGGGATAATACACATCTACAACACAGGGAATAATACACATCTACAACACAGGGATAATACACATCTACAACACAGGGAATAATACACATCTACAACACAAGGGATAATACACATCTACAACACAGGGATGATAGGTATCTACACCACAGGGGATAATACACATCTACAACACAGGGATAATACACACCTACAACACAGGGGATAATACACATCTACAACACAGGGGATAATACACATCTACAACACAGGGATAATACACATCTACAACACAGGGATGATAGGTATCTACAACACAGGGATAATACACATCTACAACACAGGGGATAATACACATCTACAACACAGGGGATAATACACATCTACAACACAGGGGATAATACACACCTACAACACAGGGATAATACACATTACAACACAGGGATAATACACATCTACAACACAAGGGATAATACACATCTACAACACAAGGGATAATACACATCTACAACACAAGGGATAATACACATCTACAACACAGGGATAATACACATCTACAACACAGGGATAATACACATCTACAACACAGGGATAATACACATCTACAACACAGGGATAATACACATCTACAACACAGGGATAATACACATTACAACACAGGGATAATACACATCTACAACACAGGGATAATACACATCTACAACACAGGGATAATACACATCTACAACACAAGGGATAATACACATCTACAACACAGGGATAATACACATCTACAACACAGGGATAATACACATCTACAACACAGGGGATAATACACATCTACGACAGGGGATAATACACATTACAACACAGGGGATAATACACATCTACAACACAGGGATAATACACATCTACAACACAGGGATAATACACATCTACAACACAGGGATAATACACATCTACAACACAGGGGATAATACACATTACAACACAGGGGATAATACACATCTACAACACAGGGATAATACACATCTACAACACAGGGATAATACACATCTACAACACAGGGATGATAGGTATCTACACCACAGGGATAATACACATCTACAACACAGGGGATAATACACATCTACAACACAGGGATAATACACATCTACAACACAGGGATAATACACACCTACAACACAAGGGATAATACACATCTACAACACAAGGGATAATACACATCTACAACACAGGGATGATAGGTATCTACAACACAGGGATAATACACATCTACAACACAGGGGATAATACACATTACAACACAGGGGATAATACACATCTACAACACAGGGATAATACACATCTACAACACAGGGATAATACACATCTACAACACAGGGATGATAGGTATCTACACCACAGGGGATAATACACACCTACAACACAGGGGATAATACACATCTACAACACAGGGATAATACACATCTACAACACAGGGATAATACACACCTACAACACAAGGGATAATACACATCTACAACACAAGGGATAATACACATCTACAACACAGGGATGATAGGTATCTACACCACAGGGGATAATACACATCTACAACACAGGGATAATACACACCTACAACACAAGGGATAATACACATCTACAACACAAGGGATAATACACATCTACACCACAGGGGATAATACACATCTACAACACAAGGGATAATACACATCTACAACACAGGGATAATACACATCTACAACACAGGGATGATAGGTATCTACACCACAGGGGATAATACACATCTACAACACAAGGGATAATACACATCTACAACACAGGGATAATACACATCTACAACACAAGGGATAATACACATCTACAACACAGGGGATAATACACATTACAACACAGGGGATAATACGCATCTACAACACAGGGATAATACACATCTACAACACAGGGGATAATACACACCTACAATATAGGGGATAATACACATTACAACACAGGGATAATACACATCTACAACACAGGGATAATACACATCTACAACACAGGGGATAATACACATCTACAACACAGTGATAATACACATCTACAACACAGGGGATAATACACATCTACAACACAGGGAATAATACACATCTACAACACAGGGATAATACACATCTACAACACAGGGATAATACACATCTACAACACAGGGATAATACACATCTACAACACAGGGGATAATACACATCTACAACACAAGGGATAATACACATCTACAACACAGGGATAATACACATCTACAACACAGGGATAATACACATCTACAACACAGGGATAATACACATCTACAACACAGGGGATAATACACATCTACAACACAGGGATAATACACATCTACAACACAAGGGATAATACACATCTACAACACAGGGGATAATACACACCTACAACACAGTGGATAATACACATCTACAACACAGGGATAATACACACCTACAACACAGGGGTAATACACATCTACAACACAGGGATAATACACACCTACAACACAGGGGTAATACACATCTACAACACAGGGATAATACACATTACAACACAGGGGATAATACATACCTACAACATAGGGGATAATACACATTACAACACAGGGATAATACACATCTACAACACAGGGATAATACACACCTACAATATAGGGGATAATACACATCTACAACACAGGGGATAATACACATTACAACACAGGGATAATACACATCTACAACACAAGGGATAATACACACCTACAACACAGGGGATAATACACATCTACAACACAGGGATAATACACATCTACAACACAAGGGATAATACACACATTACAACACAGGGGATAATACACATCTACAACACAGGGATAATACACATCTACAACACAAGGGATAATACACACCTACAACACAGGGGGTAATACACATCTACAACACAGGGGATAATACACATCTACAACACAGGGATAATACACATCTACAACACAGGGATAATACACATCTACAACACAGGGATAATACACACCTACAACACAGGGGATAATACACATCTACAACACAGGGATAATACACATCTACAACACAGGGAAAATACACATCTACAACACAGGGGAAAATACACACCTACAACACAGGGGATAATACACATCTACAACACAGGGGATAATACACATCTACAACACAAGGGATAATACACATCTACAACACAGGGATAATACACATCTACAACACAGGGGATAATACACATCTACAACACAGGGGATAATACACATCTACAACACAAGATATAATACACATCTACAACACAGGGATAATACACATCTACAACACAGGGATAATACACATCTACACCACAGGGGATAATACACATCTACAACACAAGGGATAATACACATCTACAACACAGGGATAATACACATCTACAACACAGGGATAATACACATCTACAACACAGGGATAATACACATCTACAACACAGGGGATAATACACATCTACAACACAGGGATAATACACATCTACAACACAAGGGATAATACACATCTACAACACAGGGGATAATACACACCTACAACACAGTGGATAATACACATCTACAACACAGGGATAATACACACCTACAACACAGGGGTAATACACATCTACAACACAGGGATAATACACACCTACAACACAGGGGTAATACACATCTACAACACAGGGATAATACACATTACAACACAGGGGATAATACATACCTACAACATAGGGGATAATACACATTACAACACAGGGATAATACACATCTACAACACAGGGATAATACACACCTACAATATAGGGGATAATACACATCTACAACACAGGGATAATACACATTACAACACAGGGATAATACACATCTACAACACAGGGATAATACACACCTACAACACAGGGGATAATACACATCTACAACACAGGGATAATACACATCTACAACACAGGGGATAATACACATTACAACACAGGGGATAATACACATCTACAACACAGGGATAATACACATCTACAACACAAGGGATAATACACACCTACAACACAGGGGATAATACACATCTACAACACAGGGGATAATACACATCTACAACACAGGGATAATACACATCTACAACACAGGGATAATACACATCTACAACACAGGGATAATACACACCTACAACACAGGGGATAATACACATCTACAACACAGGGATAATACACATCTACAACACAGGGGTAAATACACATCTACAACACAGGGAAAATACACACCTACAACACAGGGGATAATACACATCTACAACACAGGGGATAATACACATCTACAACACAAGGGATAATACACATCTACAACACAGGGATAATACACATCTACAACTCAGGGGATAATACACATCTACAACACAGGGGATAATACACATCTACAACACAAGGGATAATACACATCTACAACACAGGGATAATACACATCTACAACACAGGGGATAATACACATCTACAACACAGGGGATAATACACACCTACAACACAGTGGATAATACACATCTACAACACAGGGATAATACACACCTACAACACAGGGGTAATACACATCTACAACACAGGGATAATACACACCTACAACACAGGGGTAATACACATCTACAACACAGGGATAATACACATTACAACACAGGGGATAATACATACCTACAACATAGGGGATAATACACATTACAACACAGGGATAATACACATCTACAACACAGGGATAATACACACCTACAATATAGGGGATAATACACATCTACAACACAGGGGATAATACACATTACAACACAGGGATAATACACATCTACAACACAAGGGATAATACACACCTACAACACAGGGGATAATACACATCTACAACACAGGGATAATACACATCTACAACACAAGGGATAATACACACATTACAACACAGGGGATAATACACATCTACAACACAGGGATAATACACATCTACAACACAGGGATAATACACACCTACAACACAGGGATAATACACATCTACAACACAGGGATAATACACATCTACAACACAGGGATAATACACATCTACAACACAGGGGTAAATACACATCTACAACACAGGGGAAAATACACACCTACAACACAGGGGATAATACACATCTACAACACAGGGGATAATACACATCTACAACACAAGGGATAATACACATCTACAACACAGGGATAATACACATCTACAACACAGGGGATAATACACATCTACAACACAGGGGATAATACACATCTACAACACAAGGGATAATACACATCTACAACACAGGGGATAATACACATTACAACACAGGGGATAATACACATCTACAACACAGGGGATAATACACATCTACAACACAGGGGATAATACACATCTACAACACAGGGGATAATACACATTACAACACAGGGATAATACACATCTACAACACAGGGATAATACACACCTACAACACAGGGGATAATACACATCTACAACACAGGGATAATACACACCTACAACACAGGGGATAATACACATCTACAACACAGGGATAATACACACCTACAACACAGGGATAATACACATCTACAACACAGGGATAATACACATCTACAACACAGGGATAATACACATCTACAACACAGGGGATAATACACATCTACAACACAGGGGATAATACACATCTACAACACAGGGGATAATACACATCTACAACACAGGGATAATACACATCTACAACACAGGTGATAGGTATCTACCACACAGGTGATAATACACATCTACAACACAGGGGATAATACACATCTACAACACAGGGGATAATACACATCTATAACACAGGGATAATACACATCTACAACACAGGGATAATACACATCTATAACACAGGGATAATACACATCTACAACACAGGGGATAATACACATCTACAACACAGGGGATAATACACATCTACAACACAGGGGATAATACACATTACAACACAGGGATAATACACATCTACAACACAGGTGATAGGTATCTACCACACAGGTGATAGGTATCTACAGAGGTGACACACACACACAAACACACACAGTAGGTGATACTCTCATGTTCAAACAGCCCAGCGCTTCCTACCAACTGACCAGACCAAGGTTGACTGGTCACATGAAAAATGCTTCCTACCAGCTGACCAGACCAAGATGCAACTGAAGATTAAATGAGCCGTTATATGTTCTTGGTTAGAAAGTGTCATTCTCCCTTTGCCAAGGATGGAGTAGGAAGGGCTGAAGGCTTAAATGACCTTGGCAGGGAAATGAAAAGGTTAACAGTCTTCAAGTATTGATTAAGGGGAAGGGTACAGAACCCAGGCGGTGCCAGGCGAAACATACAGACAGACACACAAACTCACAAATGCACAAGCACGCACACGCTCATGATCCCACACACACATCACATGTATGCACACTTGTGAGCAGAGACACACACAAACACACCCCATATGGCATTAGGTTTGTCACGCCTTGGTCTTAGTATTTTGTGTTTTAGTTTATTAGTTAGTCAGACCAGGGTGTGACATGGGTTATTGTATTGTATTTTCTTATTGGGGTTTGTAGTGTTTGGGATTGTAGTTGATTAGGGGTGTGTGTGTGTTAAATAGGTTGGCTGCCTGAGGCGGTTCTCAATCAGAATCAGGTGATTCTCGTTGTCGCTGATTGGGAACCGTATTTAGGTAGCCTGATTTCGCTTTGCATTTCGTGGGTGATTGTTCCTGTCTCTGTGTAGTGTGCACCAGTCAGGCTGTAATTGGTTTCACGTTCTGTTTGTTATTTTTGTATTTATTAGTTATTCGTGTTTAGTTCGTTCGTTTGTCTTCACATAATAAACATGAGTAACTTACACGCTGCATTTCGGTCCGACTTTCATTCAACAAAAGAAGAACGCCGTTACAAGGTTTAACTCCCACTCAAAGAAATCATCCCTGTTATCATCATCCCTGTCCTAATGGGATGATTCTCCCTGTTCTCATCCCTGTCCTAATGGGGATAAATCTCCCTGTTCTCCTTCTGTTCCTAATCTGATCTGCCTCTCTGCCTCTTCCTTCAGGCTTATGTCTTTAATATGGTTAATTTTATACCATCTTCACTTATCATTGCTGAGCTATGAAGGACTCATTGAACTCAGTAATTGGGATGGCTAAGTTTTAAAAGCTGGCAGTCAGATGGGGTTGGCTAATTTATTAACCCTTGATTAGTCTCTGGGTAATCAAGATGGAGTGATGTTAATGAAACTAAACAGCATGTGCTGTATGTAGAAGAGATGGGCTGTTTGACAGGAAAATAAACTAAAACACATTTGATGAATCCAGACACTTACTCTACATTTCCCTTTCCCTTAATTAGAAACTGCATGTAATGAAAGTACACAGTTCCATTTCTGCCATGTTCGGTACTGAAACTAAAGGTGAGATTCAGGGTTCCATACAGATGTAGAACCTTAATTTGATAAACCTGTTGCAGGAGAACTTTTCTTTAACTGGTATTTTACAGCAAATTGGTTCGGAGAGGTTTTTCAAACTGGCGGGTTTCCCCCCTTCGGTTTCTTTGGACTGGTGTGAAAACTATCCACACTAAGGAGCGCACTTGTAAGGTGTCCGTGTTGGTGTCAGGGAAGTCAGGCGCAGGAGAACGTACTTGGTATAAACAGAGTTGTTTAATAAATGCTGATAAAACTCCAAAAACCAAAATGTACAAAAAACCAAAAGTGGGTACAAAACCCGTCGCGCACCAACACAATACATGCACATCACATACAATCAAACAATCTCTGACAAAACATGAGGGGAAACAGAGGGTTAAATACACAACATGCAATTGATGGGATTGGAACCAGCTGTGAAGGAAGACGAGACAAAACCAATGAAAAATGGATCAGTGAAGGCTAGAAGGCCGGTGACGTCGACCGCCGAACACCGCCCGAACAAGGAGAGGGACCGACTTTGGCGGAAGTCGTGACATCACTAAACACCGTTGTTTTTGGAAGACCAAATTGAAAGTAACACAGTATCAAGTTTGGGACAAACAAGTTATGTTTCAAGATAATCATAGATTTATTTTTCTACAATAAAAAAAATGACTTGCATGAAACGTGATTTTGTTTAGGCATTTTAGTTCATTTGACAGTTGGCAATAAAAAAACAACCTGACCAAATGAAAAAAATACAAGGTAAAAAACAATCGAACTCTGATTGGAACGATACATATAATGTGTGAAAACACCCTAAAAAGTAATGCATTTGATGTTTAAAAACGCTTCTGTAGTTGGTAATTTGGTCATTTCCACTTGTTTTTCCCTTACGAAAAAAGGTATCAATCCTTACAAAAATGTCCATTAATTATATCCCATAATAATTCACATTTCTTGTTGATACAGGATTATCTTCCTGCTGAAGCAAACTGTCTCAAACAAAGATCCTTCATCTCAACCCAAACTGTCTGATGTTGCCTGATAGACCATGAAGATGATGATGTACAGTATACTGCATGTAAGATCCCACAGTTGACAGTGAATGTCAAAGCAAAAAACAATCCATGAGGTGGAAGGAATTGTCCGTAGAGCTCAGAGACAGGATTGTGTTGAGGCACAGATCTGGGGAAAGACACCAAAAAATAACTGCACAATTGAAGGTCCCCAAGAACACAGTGGCCTCCATCATTCTTAAATGGAAGAAGTTTGGACTCTTCCTAGAGCTGGCTGCCCGGACAAACTGAGCAATTAGGGAAAAGGGCCTTGGTCAGGGGGATGACTCTTATATAGGCAGGTGTGCCTTTCCAAATCATGTCCAATCAATTGAATTTTCCACAGGTGAACTCCAATCAAGTTGTACAAAGGATGATGAATGGAAACAGCATGCACCTTAGCTCAATTTCAAGACTCATACCAAATGGTCTGAATACTTATGTAAATAAGGTATTTCTTTTTTTAATAAAAACATAAATGCTTTATTAAAACCTGATGTCAGTTTGTCATTATGTGTTTAGACTGATGAGGAAATGTTTTGATTGAATCCTATTTAGAGTAAGGCTGTAAAGTAACGTGGAAAAAGGGCTTTGACCACTTTGCGAATGCACTGTATATACAGCACCAATCAAGTTTGGACACAGCTATTCCTTCCAGGGTTGTTCTTTATTTTTACTTTTTTCTACATTTTAGAATACTATTAAAGACGTCAAAACTATGAAATAACACATATGGAATCATATAGTAACCAAAGAAGTGTTAAACAAATCAAAATATATTTTATATTTGAGATTCTTCAAAGTAGCCAGCCTTTGCCTTGATGACAGCTTTGCAAACTCTTCGCATTCTCTTAACCAGCTTCATGAGGTAGTCACCTGGAATGCATTTCAATTAACAGTTGTGCCTTGTAAAAGTTAATTTGACCAAGTCCATATTATGGCAGGATCAGCTCAAATAAGCAAAGAGAAATGACAGTCCATTATTACTTTAAGACAATGTGAGAGATTTCAAGAACTTTGAAAGTTTCTTCAAGTGCAGTCGCAAAAACCATCAAGTGCTATGATGAAACTGGTTCTCGTGAGGACCGCCACAGGAAAGGAAGACCCAGCGTTACCTCTGCTCTAGCGGATAAGTTCATTAGAGTGACCAGCCCAAATAAAAGCTTCACAGAGTTCAAATAACGGACACGTCTCAACATCGACTGTTCAGAAGAGACTCCATCAATCAGGCCTTCATGGTTGAATTGCTGCAAAGAAACCACTAGTAAAGGACACGAATAACAAGAAGAGACTTTATTGGGCCAAGAAACACGAGCAATGTACATTAGACCGATGGAAATCTGTCCTTTGGTCTGATGAGTCCAAATTTGGGATTTCCGGGTCCAACCGCTGTGTCTTTGTTTTTTTCACCTTTATTTAACCAGGTAGGCCAGTTGAGCACAAGTTGTCATGTACAACTGTGACCGTGCCAAGATAAAGCAAAGCGGTGCGACACACATAACACAGAGTTATACATAAACGTACAGTCAATAACACAGTAGAAAGTATACTGCTCAAAAAAACACTTCAACAACACAATGTAACTCCAAGTCAATCACACTTCTGTGAAATCAAACTGTCCACCTAGGAAGCAACACTGATTGACAATACATTTCACATGCTGTTGTGCAAATGGAATAGACAACAGGTGGCAATTAGCAAGACACCACCAACGCACCCAGAACGCACCCTTGTGGGGCCCCAGTGTTGAGGATCAGCGGGCAGGAGATGTTGTTACCTACCCTCACCACCTGGGGGCGGCCCGTCAGGAAGTCCAGTACCCAGTTGCACAGGGCAGGGTCGAGACCCAGGGTCTCGAGCTTGATGACGAGCTTGGAGGGTACTATGGTGTTGAATGCCGAGCTGTAGTCGATGAACAGCATTCTCACATAGGTATTCCTCTTGTCCAGATGGGTTAGGGCAGTGTGCAGTGTGGTTGAGATTGCATCGTCTGTGGACCTATTTGAGCGGTAAGCAAATTGGAGTGGGTCTAGGGTGTCAGGTAGGGTGGAGGTGATATGGTCCTTGACTAGTCTCTCAAAGCACTTCATGATGACGGAAGTGAGTGCTACGGGGCGGTAGTCGTTTAGCTCAGTTACCTTAGCTTTCTTGGGAACAGGAACAATGGTGGCCCTCTTGAAGCATGTGGGAACAGCAGACTGGTATAGGGATTGATTGAATATGTCCGTAAACACACCAGCCAGCTGGTCTGCGCATGCTCTGAGGGCGCGGCTGGGGATGCCGTCTGGGCCTGCAGCCTTGCGAGGGTTAACACGTTTAAATGTTTTACTCACCTCGGCTGCAGTGAAGAAGAGACCGCATTTTTCCGTTGCAGGCAGTGTCAGTGGCACTGTATTGTCCTCAAAGCGGGCAAAAAAGTTATTTAGTCTGCCTGGGAGCAAGACATCCTGGTCCGTGACTGGGCTGGATTTCTTCCTGTAGTCCGTGATTGACTGTAGACCCTGCCACATGCCTCTTGTGTCTGAGCCGTTGAATTGGGATTCTACTTTGTCTCTGTACTGACGCTTAGCTTGTTTGATAGCCTTACGGAGGGAATAGCTGCATTGTTTGTATTCAGTCATGTTACCAGACACCTTGCCCTGATTGAAAGCAGTGGTTCGCGCTTTCAGTTTCACGCGAATGCTGCCATCAATCCAAGGTTTCTGGTTAGGGAATGTTTTAATCGTTGCTATGGGAACGACATCTTCAACGCATGTTCTAATGAACTCGCACACCGAATCAGCGTATTCATCAATGTTGTTATCTGACGCAATACGAAACATGTCCCAGTCCACGTGATGGAAGCAGTCTTGGAGTGTGGAGTCAGCTTGGTCGGACCAGCGTTGGACAGACCTCAGCGTGGGAGCTTCTTTTTTAGCTTTTGTCTGTAGGCAGGTATCAGCAAAATGGAGTCGTGGTCAGCTTTTCCGAAAGGGGGCGGGGCAGGGCCTTATATGCGTCGCAGAAGTTAGAGTAACAGTGATCCAAGGTTTTTCCGCCCTGGTTGCGCAATCGATATGCTGATAAAATTTAGGGAGTCTTGTTTTCAGATTAGCCTTGTTAAAATCCCCAACAACAATGAATGCAGCCTCCGGATAAATGGTTTCCAGTTTGCAAAGAGTTAAATAAAGTTCGTTCAGAGCCATCGATGTGTCTGCTTGGGGGGGATATATACGGCTGTGATTATAATCGAAGAGAATTCTCTTGGTAGATAATGCGGTCTACATTTGATTGTGAGGAATTCTAAATCCGGTGAACAGAAGGATTTGAGTTCCTGTATGTTTCTTTCATCGCACCATGCCTCGTTGGCCATAAGGCATACACCCCCACCCCTCTTCTTACCAGAAAGGTGTTTGTTTCTGTCGGCGCGATGCGTGGAGAAACCCGTTGGCTGCACCGCTTCGGATAGCGTCTCTCCAGTGAGCCATGTTTCCGTGAAGCACAGAACGTTACAGTCTCTGATGTCCCTCTGGAATGCTACCCTTGCTCGGATTTCATCAACCTTGTTGTCAAGAGACTGGACATTGGCAAGAAGAATGCTAGGAAGTGGGGCACGATGTGCCCGTCTCCGTAGTCTGACCAGAAGACCGCCACGTTTCCCTCTTTTTCGGAGTCATTTTTTTGGGTCGCTGCATGCGATCCATTCCGTTATCCTGTTTGTAAGGCAGAACACAGGATCCGCATCGCGAAAAACATATTCTTGGTCGTACTGATGGTGAGTTGACGCTGATCTTATATACAGTAGTTCTTCTCGACTGTATGTAATGAAACCTAAGATGACCTGGGGTACTAATGTAAGAAATAACACGTAAAACAAAAACTGCATAGTTTCCTAGGAACGCGAAGCGAGGCGGCCATCTCTGTCGGCGCCGGAAGGTCACCCTCCAAGCTCGTCATCAAGCTCGAGACCCTGGGTCTCGACCCCACCCTCTGCGACTGGGTACTGGACTTCCTGACGGGCCGCCCCCAGTTGGTGAGGGTAGGTAACAACATCTCCTGCCCGCTGATCCTCAACACTGGGGCCCCACAAGGGTGCGTTCTGAGCCCTCTCCTGTACTCCCTGTTCACCCACGACTGCGTGGCCACGCACGCCTCCAACTCAATCATCAAGTTTGCGGACGACACAACAGTGGTAGGCTTAATTACCAACAACGACGAGACGGCCTACAGGGAGGAGGTGAGGGCCCTCGGAGTGTGGTGTCAGGAAAATAACCTCACACTCAACGTCAACAAAACTAAGGAGATGATTGTGGACTTCAGGAAACAGCAGAGGGAACACCCCCCTATCCACATCGATGGAACAGTAGTGGAGAGAGTAGCAAGTTTTAAGTTCCTCGGCATACACATCACAGACAAACTGAATTGGTCCACTCACACAGACAGCATCGTGAAGAAGGCGCAGCAGCGCCTCTTCAACCTCAGGAGGCTGAAAAAATTTGGCTTGTCACCAAAAGCACTCACAAACTTCTACAGATGCACAATCGAGAGCATCCTGGCGGGCTGTATCACCGCCTGCTCCGCCCTAAACCGTAAGGCTCTCCAGAGGGTAGTGAGGTCTGCACAACGCATCACCGGGGGCAAACTACCTGCCCTCCAGGACACCTACACCACCCGATGTTACAGGAAGGCCATAAAGATCATCAAGGACATCAACCACCCGAGCCACTGCCTGTTCACCCCGCTATCATCCAGAAGGCGAGGTCAGTACAGGTGCATCAAAGCTGGGACCGAGAGACTGAAAAACAGCTTCTATCTCAAGGCCATCAGACTGTTAAACAGCCACCACTAACATTGAGTGGCTGCTGCCAACACACTGACACTGACTCAACTCCAGCCACTTTAATAATGGGAATTGATGGGAAATGATGTAAATATATCACTAGCCACTTTAAACAACGCTACCTTATATAATGTTACTTACCCTACATTATTCATCTCATATGCATACGTATATACTGTACTCTATATTATCGACTGCATCCTTATGTAATACATGTATCACTAGCCACTTTAACTATGCCACTTTGTTTACATACTCATCTCATATGTATATACTGTACTCGATACCATCTACTGTATCTTGCTTATGCTGCTCTGTACCATCACTCATTCATATATCCTTATGTACATATTCTTTATCCCCTTACACTGTGTATAAGACAGTAGTTTAGGAATTGTTAGTTAGATTACTTGTTGGTTATTACTGCATTGTCGGAACTAGAAGCACAAGCATTTCGCTACACTCCCATTAACATCTGCTAACCATGTGTATGTGACAAATAAAATTTGATTTGATTTGATTTGATAAAGGAGTGGTTTTGCAGGTGAGGACCACAGACCACTTCTCAGTTCCTATGCTTCCTGGCTGATGTTTTGGTCCCTTTTGAATGCTGGCGGTGCTTTCACTCTAGTGGTAGCATGAGACGGAGTCTACAACCCACACAAGTGACTCAGGTAGTGCAGCTCATCCAGGATGGCACATCAATGCAAGCTGTGGCAAAAAGGTTTGCTGTGTCTGTCAGCGTAGTGTCCAGAGCATGGAGGCGCTACCAGGAGACAGGCCAGTATATCAGGAGACGTGGAGGAGGCCATAGGAGGGCAATGAGCAGGACCGCTACCTCCGCCTTTGTGCAAGGAGGAGCAGGCGGAGCACTGCCAGAGCCCTGCAAAATTACCTCCAGCAGGCCACAAATGTGCATGTGTCTGCTCAAAAGGTCAGAAACAGACTCCATGAGGGTGGTATGAGGGCCCGACGTCCACAGGTGGGGGTTGTGCTTACAGCCCAACACCGTGCAGGATGTTTTTCATTTGCCAGAGAACACCAAGATTGGCAAATTCGCCACAGGCGCCCTGTGCTCTTCATAGATGAAAGCAGGCTCACACTGAGCACATGTGACAGAGGTGACAGTCTGGAGACGCCGTGGAGAACGTTCTGCTGCCTGCAACATCCTCCAGCATGACCGGTTTGGCGGTGGGTCAGTCATGGTGTGGGGTGGCATTTTTTTGGGGGGCCGCACAGCCCTCCATGTGCTCGCCAGAGGTAGCCTGACTGCCATTAGGTACAGAGATTAAATCCTCAGACCCCTTGTGAGACCATATGCTGGTGCGGTTGGCCCTGGGTTCCTCCTAATGCAAGACAATGCTAGACCTCATGTGGCTGGAGTGTGTCAGCAGTTCCTGCAAGAGGAAGGGATTAATGCTATGGACTGGCCAGCCCGTTCCCCAGACCTGAATCCAATTGAGCATATCTGGGACATCATGTCTCGCTCCATCCACCAACGCCACGTTGCACCACAGACTGTCCAGGAGTTGGCGGATGCTTTAGTCCAGATGTGGGAGGAGATCCCTCAGGAGACCATCCGCCACCTCATCAGGAGCATGCCCAGGCGTTGTAGGGAGATCATACAGGCACGTGAAGGCCACACACACTACTGAGCCTCATTTTGACATGTTTTAGCCTCATTGACTAATTTTGACTTGTTTTAGCCTCATTGACTTGTTTTAGCCTCATTTTGACATTACATCAAAGGTGGGTCAGCCTGTAGTGTGGTTTTCCACTTTAATTTTGAGTGTGACTCCAAATCCAGACCTCCATGGGTTGATAAATTTGATTTCCATTGATAATTTTTGTGTGATTTTGTTGTCAGCACATTCAACTATGTAAAGAAAAAGTATTTAATAAGAATATTTCATTCATTCAGATATAGGATGTGTTATTTTAGTGTTCCCTTTATTTTTTGAGCAGTGTATATATACAGTGTGTGCAAATGTAGTAAGATTAGGGAGGGAAGGCCAATAAATAGGCCATAGTAGTGAAATAATTACAATTTAGCAATTAAACACTGGATTGATAGATGTGCAGAAGATGAATGTGCTAGTAGAGATACTGGGGTGCAAAGGAGCAAAAAAAATAACAATATGGGGATGAGGTAGTTGGGTGGGCTATTTATATATGGGCTGATTATAGGTGCAATGATCGGTAAGCTGATCGGTCAGCTGATGCTTAATACATTTAGTGAGGGAGATATAAGACTCCAGGTTCAGGGATTTTTGTAATTTGTTCCTGTCATTGGCAGCAGAGAACTGGAAGAAAAGGTGGCCAAAGAGAAGTTGGCTTTGGGGATGACCAGTGAAATATACCTGCTGAAACATGTGCTACGGGTGGGTGACCAGTGAGCTGAGATAAGGCAGGGCTTTACCTAGCAGCAACTTATAGATGTGGTCATCTATAAGCCAGTGGGTTTGCATCCATAAGCCAGTGGGTTTGGCGACGAGTATGAAGCGAGGGCCAGCCAACAAGAGCATACAGGTTGCAGTGGTGGGTTATATATGGGGCTTTGGTGACAAAACAGATGCTTGACATCATGGGAAAATCCAAAGAAATCATCACACAAGTATAAACACCATGGGACCACGCAGCCATCATACCGCTCAGGAAGGAGACACATTCTGTCTCCTAGAGATGAACTTACTTTGGTGGAAAAAGTGCAAATCAATCCCAGAACAACAGCAAAGGACCTTGTGAAAATGCTGGAGGAAACAGGTTCAAAAGTATCTATATCCACAGTAAAACAAGTCCTATATCGACATAACCTAAAAGGCTGCCCAGCAAGGAAGAAGCTACTGCTCCAAAACCGCCATAAAAACCAGACTACGGTTGGCAACTGCACATGGGGACCAAGATCATACTTTTTGGAGAAATGTTCTCTGGTCTGATGAAACAAAAATATAACTGTTTTGCCATAATGACCGTCATTATGTTTGGAGGAAAAAGTGGGACGCTTGCAAGCCGAAGAACACCATCCCAACCTTGAAGCACGGGGGTGGCAGAGTCATGTTGTGGGGGTGGTAGAGTCATGTTGTGGGGGTGGCAGCATCATTTTTTGGGGGTGGCAGAGTCACGTTGTGGGGGTGGCAGAGTCATGTTGTGGGGGTGGCAGAGTCAAATTGTGGGGGTGGCAGAGTCATGTTGTGGGGATGGCAGAGTCACGTTGTGGGGGTGGCAGAGTCATGAGGTGGGGGTGGCAGAGTCACGTTGTGGGGGTGGCAGAGTCACGTTGTGGTGGTGGCAGAGTCATCTTGTGGGGGTGGCAGAGTCATGTTGTGGGGGTGGCAGAGTCACCCACCTTATTGTGGAAAGCTTGTGGAAGGCTTCCCAAAATGTTTGACCCAAGTTAAACAATTTAAAGGCAATGCTACCAAATACTAATTGTGTGTATGTAAACTTCTGACCCACTGGGAATGTGATGAAAGAAATAAAAGCTGAAATAAATCATTCTCTCTACTATTATTCTGACATTTCACTTTCTTATAATGAAGTGGTGATCCTGACTGACCTAAAACAGGGAATTTTTACTTGGAGTAAATGTCAAGATTTGTGAAAAACAGAGTTTCAATGTCTTTGGCTAAGGTGTATGTAAACGTCCTGCTTCCACTGTATATGTATATATAGCTATAACAAAGATAGCTATAACAAACATATAAACTTACCATACCACCATTTCAAAGATTTGACTGAGTTACTTGTTCATATAAAGAAATCAGTCAATTGAAATAAATGTATTAGGCCCTAATCTATGGATTTCACTTGACTAGGCAGGAGCGCAGCGTTGTTACAAGTGGTCAGCGGTTGTGAGGCCGTTTGGACGCACTGCCAAATTCTCTATAACAGTGGATCCCAAACGCTTATAGTCTCGTACCCCTTCAAACATTATGTTGTGTGACAAAACTGCACATTTTAGAGTGGCCTTTTATTGTCCCCAGCACAAGGTGCACCTGTGTAATGATCATGGTGTTTAATCAGCTTCTTCATATGCCACACCTGTCACATCCTCCCCTGTCTCCAGATAGCTACTCATCCTATCACCCATCCTCCCCTGTCTCCAGATAGCTACTCATCCTATCACCCATCCTCCCCTGTCTCCAGCTAGCTACTCATCCTATCACCCATCCTCCCCTGTCTCCAGCTAGCTACTCATCCTATCACCCATCTTCCCCTGTCTCCAGATAGCTAGACATCCTATCACCCATCTTCCCCTGTCTCCAGATAGCTAGACATCCTATCACCCATCCTCCCCTGTCTCCAGATAGCTAGACATCCTATCACCCATCCTCCCCTGTCTCCAGCTAGCTACTCATCCTATCACCCATCTTCCCCTGTCTCCAGATAGCTAGACATCCTATCACCCATCTTCCCCTGTCTCCAGATAGCTAGACATCCTATCACCCATCTTCCCCTGTCTCCAGATAGCTAGACATCCTATCACCCATCCTCTAGAGACCTCAGGTGCTAGCAGTGACAACAGTCTTCTGGCACACAGGAATCCTATCAGTCTGCTTCATGGGATGTCATTGTAATCAGGTTTTGTGCTAAACAGGTGTCTTTAGACTGAATGATTCCCCAGTCTTTCCTTAGGCGTTTCTCATTTCAAGAGAGAGAGAGAGAGAGTGAAGAAAGATGAGTGAGGAGTGGAGGAAAAGTAACAGCTAGCAACCACCTGAACTTGACAATAGTCTCTTTAAAGCCTGCATGAGCCTAGTACAGGATGTGAGCAGCATCAGATTTCTCAGTACAGAGAGGCCGGACTTGGATATCTCTCTGCTAACTTTATGTTACACACCCAATCAATTATACATGTGCACACATTTACACACACAAACATACCTCCCCCCACACACACACAAACATACCCCTCCACCCCCCACACACACACAAACATACCCCTCCACCCCCCCCCCCACACACACATACATACCCCTCCACCCCCCACACATCACACACACATCACACACACACACATCACACACACAAACATACCCCTCCACCCCACACATCACTCTCTCTAATTTTATGTTGTTGTTGACTTTCTGCCTGTCACACAGCAGTCCTCCACGGTGGACCTGATGATCAGAAGCATCTTACTGCAGCATGCTGGGAAATACAGCTGCCGGGCTCAGACCAGCGCCGACACTTTGTTTGCTGAGGCTGAAGTCCTTGTCAGAGGTGAGCTCATTATCTCTCAAGTCGACAGCAGGAACATGGGGCATTTGGGAAGCAGCCCGAACCTACCCCCTGTGATAAACTAAACTATCAGGGGGATGAGAAAAAGCTACTACCTTGTTATCTGTAGGAAAGAGAGAGAGAGAGAGAGAGAGAGAGAGAGAGAGAGAGAGAGAGAGAGAGATGCTAGGCTACATTTATCCTATACCAGCGGTTAGGGTCACATTCAACCCTCCTCCTGACACTATCACTCAACCTCTCTGACACGGATCACTGCTTGCCTCCAGCTACATCACCCATGGAGGGTTACACTGTGTGATTGGTATTACACTGAAAATCCTCTTTCATTTTGACGGGATGGAGGAAGAGGAGGAGGAAGATGAAAAGGAGGAGGAATAAGAGGAGGAGGAAGATGATGAAGAAGATTAGGTTGAGGAGGAAGAAGTGGCGGCAGATGAGTAAGATGAAGAGGAGGAATAGGAGGAGAGGAGGACAGGGGGAAGACAGGAGGAGGAGGAGAAGGGGAGGAGGAGAAGAGGACAGGGGGAGGAGGAGAGGAGGACAGGAGGAGAAGAGGAGAAGGGGAAGAGGACAGGGGGAGGACAGGAGGAGGAGGAGAGGAGGACAGGGGGAGAAGAGGAAAGGACAGGAGGAGGAGGAGGACAGGAGGAGGAGGAGGAGGTGGAGGAGAGGAGGACAGGAGGAGATGAGGACAGGAGGAGGAGGGGACAGGAGGTGGAGGTGGAGGAGAAGAGGACAGGAGGAGGAGGAGGAGAGGAGGACAGGAGGAGGGATTTGTTTGAATAGAACCAAGTATTGGCCTGTTTGAATGTCTCAGCAGTCTCAGCAGGAGGAGGAGAAGGGGAGGAGGAGAAGAGGGACAGGGGAGGAGGAGGACAGGAGGAGGAGGACAGGATTATAAGGGGAAGAGGAGAGGAGGACAGGGGAGGACAGGAGGAGGAGAGGAGGACAGGAGGAGGAGGACAGGAGGACAGGAGGAGGAGGAGGAGAACAGGGGGAGGAGGAGGAGAGGAGGACAGGGGGAAGACAGGAGGAGGAGGAGAAGGGGAGGAGGAGAAGAGGACAGGGGGAGGAGGAGAGGAGGACAGGAGGAGAAGAGGAGAAGGGGAAGAGGACAGGGGGAGGACAGGAGGAGGAGAGGAGGACAGGGGGAAGAGGAAAGGACAGGAGGAGGAGGAGGAGAACAGGGGGAGGAGGAGGACAGGGGGAGGAGGAGAAGGAGGAGAGGAGGACAGGGGTAGAAGAGGACAGGAGAAGAGGAGGACAGGAGGAGGAGGAGGAGGACGGCAGGAGGAGGAGAAGAGAACAGGAGGAGGATAGGACTAGGAGAGGAGGACAGGGGGAGGAGGAGGAGGAGGACGGGGAGGAGGAGGAGGACAGGGGGAGGAGGAGAAGGACGGGGAGAAGAGGACAGGAGGAGGAGGAGGAGGAGAAGAGAACAGGAGGAGGACAGGGGGAAGAGGAAAGGACAGGAGGAGGAGAGGGAGGACAGGGGGAGGAGGAGGAGGACAGGAGGAGGAGGAGGAGGACAGGAGGCGGAGGAGGAGGACATGCGGAGGAGGAGGACAGGGGGAGGGGGGAGGACAGGGGGAGGAGGAGGACAGGAGAAGAGGAGGTAGGAGAAGGACAGGACTAGGAGAGTAGGACAGGGGAGGAGGAGGAGGACAGGGAGAGGAGGAGGAGGACAGGGGAGAAGAGGACAGGAGAACAGGAGGACAGGAGGAGGAGGACAGGAGGAGGAGGAGAGGAGGACAGGAGGAGGACAGGACTAGGAGAGGAGGACAGGGGAGGAGGAGGAGGACAGGGGAGAAGAGGACAGGAGAACAGGAGGACAGGAGGAGGAGGACAGGAGGAGGAGGAGAGGAGGACAGGAGGAGGGATTTGTTTGAATAGAACCAAGTATTGGCCTGTTTGAATGTCTCAGCAGTCTCAGCAGGAGGAGGAGAAGGGGAGGAGGAGAAGAGGGACAGGGGAGGAGGAGGACAGGAGGAGGAGGACAGGATTATAAGGGGAAGAGGAGAGGAGGACAGGGGGAGGACAGGAGGAGGAGAGGAGGACAGGAGGAGGAGGACAGGAGGACAGGAGGAGGAGGAGGAGAACAGGGGGAGGAGGAGGAGAGGAGGACAGGGGGAAGACAGTAGGAGGAGGAGAAGGGGAGGAGGAGAAGAGGACAGGGGGAGGAGGAGAGGAGGACAGGAGGAGAAGAGGAGAAGGGGAAGAGGACAGGGGGAGGACAGGAGGAGGAGAGGAGGACAGGGGGAAGAGGAAAGGACAGGAGGAGGAGGAGGAGAACAGGGGGAGGAGGAGGACAGGGGGAGGAGGAGAAGGAGGAGAGGAGGACAGGGGTAGAAGAGGACAGGAGAAGAGGAGGACAGGAGGAGGAGGAGGAGGACGGCAGGAGGAGGAGAAGAGAACAGGAGGAGGATAGGACTAGGAGAGGAGGACAGGGGGAGGAGGAGGAGGAGGACGGGGGAGGAGGAGGAGGACAGGGGGAGGAGGAGAAGGACGGGGAGAAGAGGACAGGAGGAGGAGGAGGAGGAGAAGAGAACAGGAGGAGGACAGGGGGAAGAGGAAAGGACAGGAGGAGGAGAGGGAGGACAGGGGGAGGAGGAGGAGGACAGGAGGAGGAGGAGGAGGACAGGAGGCGGAGGAGGAGGACATGCAGAGGAGGAGGACAGGGGGAGGGGGGGAGGACAGGGGGAGGAGGAGGACAGGAGAAGGAGGAGAGGAGGACGGGGGAGAAGAGGACAGGAGAAGAGGAGGTAGGAGAAGGACAGGACTAGGAGAGTAGGACAGGGGAGGAGGAGGAGGACAGGGAGAGGAGGAGGAGGACAGGGGAGAAGAGGACAGGAGAACAGGAGGACAGGAGGAGGAGGACAGGAGGAGGAGGAGAGGAGGACAGGAGGAGGACAGGACTAGGAGAGGAGGACAGGGGAGGAGGAGGAGGACAGGGGAGAAGAGGACAGGAGAACAGGAGGACAGGAGGAGGAGGACAGGAGGAGGAGGAGAGGAGGACAGGAGGAGGACAGGACTAGGAGAGGAGGACAGGGGAGGAGGAGGAGGACAGGGGAGAAGAGGACAGGAGAAGAGGAGGTAGGAGAAGGACAGGACTAGGAGAGTAGGACAGGGGAGGAGGAGGAGGACAGGGAGAGGAGGAGGAGGACAGGGGAGAAGAGGACAGGAGAACAGGAGGACAGGAGGAGGAGGACAGGAGGAGGAGGAGAGGAGGACAGGAGGAGGACAGGACTAGGAGAGGAGGACAGGGGAGGAGGAGGAGGACAGGGGAGAAGAGGACAGGAGAACAGGAGGACAGGAGGAGGAGGACAGGAGGAGGAGGAGAGGAGGACAGTGGGAAGAGGAAAGGACAGGAGGAGGAGAGGGACAGGTGAAGGAGTAGGACAGGACGACAGGAGGAGGAGGAGGAGAACAGGGGGAGGACAGGAGAAGGAGGAGAGGAGGACAGGGGGAGAAGAGGACAGGAGAAGAGGAGGACAGGAGGAGGAGGAGAGGAGGACAGTGGGAAGAGGAAAGGACAGGAGGAGGAGAGGGACAGGGGGAGGCATAGGACAGGACAACAGGAGGAGGAGAACAGGGGGAGGACAGGAGAAGGAGGAGAGGAGGACAGGGGGAGAAGAGGACAGGAGAAGAGGAGGACAGGAGGAGGAGGAGGACAGCAGGAGGAGGAGAAGAGAACAGTAGGAGGACAGGACTAGGAGAGGAGGACGGGGAGGAGGAGGAGGAGGACATGGGGAGGAGGAGAAGGACGGGGAGAAGAGGACAGGAGGAGGAGGAGGAGGAGGAGGAGAAGAGAACAGGAGGAGGACAGGGGGAAGAGGAAAGGACAGGAGGAGGAGAGGGAGGTCAGGGGGAGGAGGAGGACAGGGGGAGGAGGAGGAGGACAGAAGGAGGACAGGTGGAGAAGGAGGACAGGGGGAGGAGGTGGACAGGAGGAGAAGAGAACAGGAGGAGGACAGGACTAGGAGAGGAGGACAGGGGGAGGAGGAGGAGGACAGGGGGAGGAGGAGGAGGACAGGGGGAGGAGGAGAAGGACAGGGGGGGGGGGAGGAGGACAGGGGGAGAAGAGGACAGGAGGAGGAGGAAGACAGGAGGAGGACAGGAGAAGGGATTTGTTTGAATAGAACCAAGTATTGGCCTGTTTGAATGTCTCAGCAGGTCACTATTTTGTCTCCTGCTGCATCACCCATGGAGGGCCCTTAACAGGCCCTTTTAGTGAAAAGATGAGATGGGCTTCCTTCCCTGAGCTACACTCTAATGTCTGAATCTGACTCCACCATGATGTATTCTTCACCATTCAGATGACTTATTAAACCCACCATGCCACACAGCTCGCTCATAGTCCTCTCAATAGACATGAGAATCACACAGGAATCAAATGGAGCTCAATGACACCCTAATGATTTCCTAAATTCTGTTAACTCACTCGTGTACAGTGATTTGATGGTTTGATGGTTTCATACACCTCGGTTTTAATGACTGACTGACTGCTGTGGAGCAGAACCTATTAAGGGCCATACAGACCAGACAGGGATGCGTATTTCACGCTGTTCATCCAGACTAAAACAACAAATCCTCCTCTACTGGTTAGCTAGTTCCCATGGCGACACAGAATGCATATTAAATATTAATATCCCTCCTCAGAATGCAAATGTATCTTTCAAACCGACCCTTTTATGGACCCTTCTCTGAGATACACAGCGTTGGTTTTCGTTGGCCAGCACCAGCTGTCAGGAGAGGTTGATTTCCAGCGTGTCTCTCACGGCTCCTCCTGTCCTCTCCTTCAGACTGTTTGGAATGTGTGTTTGTATGTGTTGCACCACTTGCAGATTACACATACTTCAGATGAAGCTGTTGAGGTAAGCATATGTTTGACAGTTTGAACCGGAGAAGGGTCCACATCCACACCATCACATAATCATGAAGTGATTGAAATGAAAACCTCATTCATATTCATTTTAAGACCACATTTGCAAACCTGGGCACCCTACAGGCCTCCCACTTCTTGTGTTGTGTTTTAACTTTGAATGAAAACAAGGGGGTTGAGACCTGTGCCGCTTTGGGCTGGCCTTCTGGGCAAGGTGAGTCTTTAGTTGAGCCCTGTGCCGCTTTGGGCTGGCCTTCTGGGCAAGGTGAGTCTTTAGTTGAGCCCTGTGCCGCTTTGGAGTGGCCTTCTGGGCAAGGTGAGTCTTTAGTTGATCCCTGAGCTGCTTTGGGCTGGCCTTCTGGGCAAGGTGAGTCTGTCTCCACCAGTATCTCAGGTTCCCTCTCGATCAGACACAACCACAACTGGTACAGATTCAGGTTCCCTCTAGATCAGATTCTCTCCACCAGTATCTCAGGTTCCCTCTAAATCTGACTGTCTCCACCAGTATCTCAGGTTCCCTCTAAATCATAATTTATACTGTCTCCAACAGTATAACATTGTATTTGTCAGATGCTTGGTAACAACCGGTGTAGACTAACTAACACCTATCAAATCAAATCAAAATCAAATCAAATCATTTTGATTTGAACTAACTACTATCTATCCTACCGTGTCTTTCTAAGGTCTTCGAAAGCCAAGTGAACAAACAGATTACCGACCATTTAGAATCCCGCCATACCTTCTTCACTATGCAATCTTGTTTCAGATCTGGTCATGGGTGCACCTCAGCCATGCTCAAGGTTCTAAACGACATCATAACCGCCATCGATAAGAGACATTACTGTGCAGCCATATTCATCGACTGGCCAAGGCTTTCGACTCTGTCAATTACAACATTCTTATTGGCAGACTCGACAGCCTTGGTTTCTCAAATGATTGCCTAGCCTGGTTTACCAACTACTTCTCAGACAGAGGTCAGTGTGTCAAATCGGAGGGCCTGTTGTCCAGATCTCTTGAAGTCTCTATGGGGGTGCCACAGGATTCAACCCTCGGGCCGACTCTCTTCTCTGTATACATCAATGATGTTGCTCTTGCTGCTGGTGATTCTCTGATACACCTCTACGCAGACGACACCATTCTGTATACTTCTAGCCCCTCTTTGGACATTGTGTTAACCTGTCTGGCCCACCCGGGACGCAACCGCACTCCCTGCCAACAATAAATGCAAATGCACTACGCCAAATGCTAATAGCACTCGTTAAAACTCAAACGTTCATTAAAATTCACATGCAGGGTAGTCAATTCAAGCTACACTCGTTGTGAATCTAGCCAACGAGTCAGATTTGTAAAATGCTTTTCGGCGAAAGCATGAGTAGCTATTATCTGATAGCAGGCAACACGCCGAAATACCAGAAGGGGACATAAACAAAGGAATTAGCGTAGCCGGCGCTACACAAAACGCAGAAATAAAATATAAAACATTCATTACCTTTGACAAGATTCTTTGTTGGCACTCCTATTTGTCCCATAAACATCACAATTGGGTCTTTTTTTCGATTAAATCGGTCCTTGTGTACCCAAAATGTCAATTTATGAAGACCGTCAGATCCAGTAAAACACATTTTTTAAACGCAACGTTATAAACTTTGACAAAACACTTCAAACTACTTCTGTAATCCAACTTTAGCTATTACTAAACGTTAATAAACGATCAAATTGATCACGGAGCGATCTATATTCAATGGGCACAAGTTTGGGAAACGTAGTCAACTTCTCCGGTTCTATTGTTTACAGCTGTGGACTTGACTACCGGATGTGGCTATTACTCAGATGACCAAGGATTTAGTTGAATTGAAATCACAAAACTGGCGACATCATGTGGAAGCTATAGGAACTGTATCCTCAGCCCTAAGTATGTTTCCTTCCAATAGACAATTCATGGACTGGCGGATTGATTTTTTCTCCGTCGATTTAGTGACCAGGTTTTCTGGCGATTTTGACCACGGAACTCGTTCTGTTATAGTCACAGACACCATTGAACCAGTTCTAGAAACTTCAGAGTGTTTTCTATGCACACATACTAATCATATGCATATACTATATTCCTGGCATGAGTAGCAGGACGTTGAAATGTTGCGCGATTTTTAACAGAATGTTGAAAAAAGTAGCCCGATCTCTAACCTCCAGATGAGCTTCAATGCCATACAACTCTCCTTCCGTGGCCTCCAACTGCTCTTAAATGCAAGTAAAACGAAATGCATGCTATTCAACCGATCGCTGCCTGCACCTGGCCGCCCGTCCAACATCACTACTCTGGACGGCTCAGACTTAGAATACGTGAACAACTACAAATACCTCGGTGTCTGGTTAGACTGTAAACTCTCCTTCCAGACTCATTAAGCATCTCCAATCCAAAATTAAATCTAGAATCGGCTTCCTATATCGCAACAAAGCATCCTTCACTCATGCTGCCAAACATACCCTCGTAAAACTGACCAGCCTACCGATCCTCGACTTCGGTGATGTCATCTATAAAATAGCCTCCAACACTCAACAAACAAACAAACTGAATGCAGTCTATCACAGTGCCATTTATTTTGTCACCAAAGCCCCATATACTACCCACCGCTGTGACCTGTACGCTCTCGTTGGCTGGCCCTCGCTTTATACTCGTCGCCAACCCACTGGCTCCAGGTCATCTACAAGTCTCTGCTAAGTAAAGCCCTATCTCAGCTTACTGGTCACCGTAGCAGCACATACTCCAGCGGGTATATCTCACTGGTCACCCACTAAGCCAATTCCTCCTTTGGTCATCTTCCCTTCCAATTCGCTGCTGCCAATGACTGGAACGAACTGCAACAATCTCTGAAGCTGGAGACTCATATCTCCCTCACTAGCTTTAAGCGCCAGCTGTCAGAGCAGCTCACAGATCAGTGCACCTGTACATAACCCATCTGTAAACAGCCCATCTATCTACCTACCTCATCCCCATACTGTATTTATTTATTTATCTTGCTCCTTTGCACCCCAGTATCTCTACTTGCACATTCATCTTCTGCACATGTACCATTCCAGTGTTTAATTGTTATATTGTAATTACTTCGCCACCAAAGCCTATTTATTGCCTTAACTCCCTTATCTTACCTCATTTGCACACACTGTATATAGACTTCTTGTTTTGTTTTGTTCTACTGACTTGGGGGGGGGGGGCACCTGTACCAGACTGGGGGGGGGGCACCTGTGCCAGACTGGGAGGGACAGACCAGGGCAGGGGGGGAGGCACCTGTACCAGACTGGGAGGGACAGACCAGGGCAGGGGGGGAGGCAGCTGTACCAGACTGCGGGGACGGGGCACCTGTACCACACTGGGAGAGACAGACCGGGGGGTGGGCACCTGTACCAGACTGGGAGAGACAGACTGGGGGGAGGCATCTGTACCAGACTGGGAGAGACAGACCAGGGCAGGGGGAGGCAGCTGTACCAGACTGGGAGAGACAGACCAGACCATGAAGATGATATAATCGCAAACCAGAACGGTAATAAAAATTGCTAACATCCAGACCAGAGTAGATGGTCACATAAAAGCAGGGAGCAACATGTTTGGTGATCAGTTCCAGTGTGATAGAGGAGGGACATACATGTGAGATGAGTAAAGCAGCAGGTAAACATTATTAAAGTGACTAGTGTTCCATTATTAAAGTGACTAGTGTTCCATTATTAAAGTGACTAGTGTTCCATTATTAAAGTGACTAGTGTTCCATTATTAAAGTGACCAGTGTTCCATTACGAAAGTGACTAGTGTTCCATTATTAAAGTGACTAGTGGTCCATTATTAAAGTGACTAGTGTTCCATTATTAAAGTGACTAGTGTTTCATTATTAAAGTGCTCAGTATTCCATTATTAAAGTGACCAGTGATTCCATGTCTATGTATATTGGGCAGCAACATTTACGGTGCAGGGTTGAGTAACTGGGTGGTAGCCAGCTGGTGATGGCTGTTTAACAGTCTGATGGACTTGAGATAGATGCTGTTTTTCAGTCTCTCGGGCCCAGCTTTGATGCACCTGTACTGACCTCGACTTCTGGATGCTAGCGGGGTGAACAGGCTGTGGCTCGGGTGGTTGATGTCCTTGATTATCTTTTTTGCCTTCCTGTGATATCGGGTGCTGTATGTGTCCTGGAGGGCAGGCAGTGTACCCCCGGTGATGCGTTAGGTAGACCGCACCACCCTCTAGAGAACCCTGCTGTTGCGGACGCTGCAGTTGCCGTACCAGGCGGTGATACAGCCTTACAGGAAGTTCTCAATTGTGGATCTTGTACATCTGTTGTTCCTGAAGCCCTTGATCAGCTCCATTTAGTTGACGTTGAGGGAGAGGTTACTTTCCTAGCACCACTCCACCAGGACTCTCACCTCCTCCCTGTAGGCCGTCTCATCATTGTTGGTAATCAGTCCTACTACTGTTGTGTAGTCTACAAACTTGATGATTGAGTTAACGTGCGTGGCCACACAGTCATGGGTGAACAGAGAGTACAGGGCTGAGCACGCACCCTTGTGGGGCACCTGTATAGAAGATCAGCGAAGTGGAGGTTTCGCACCTTCAGCAAACCTGGGCAAACTATCAGGAAGTCCAGAATCCAGTTGCGTAGAGTGGGGTTCAGACCCAGAGCCCCGAGCTTAATGATGAGCTTGGAGGGTACTATGGTGTTGAAAGCTGAGCTATAGTCAATGATTGAATCGTCTGTGGATCTATTGGGGTGGTAAACAAATTGAAGTGGGTCTGGGGTGCCAGGTAAGGTAGAGATGATATTATCTTTAACTAGCCTCTCAAAGCACTTCATGATGACATAAGTGAGTGCTACAGGGTGATAGTCATTTAGTTCAGTTACTTTCGTTTTCTTGGGTACAGGAACAATGGTGGACATCTTGAAGCATGTGGGGACAGCAGACTGGGATAGAGAGAGATTGAATATGTCCGTAAACACACCAGCCAGCTGGTCTGCACATGCTCTGAGGATGCGTCTAGGGATGCCGTCTGGGCCGGCAGCCTTACGAGGGTTAATACCTTTAAATGTCTTACTCACGTCTGCCATGGAGAATGAGAGCGGGCTGCGTCGATGGCACTGTGTTATCCTCAAAGAGGGCGAAGAAGGTGTTTAGCTTCTCCGGCAGCAAGACGTCGGTGTCCACTATGTGGCTGGTTTTCCTTTTGTAATCCGCAGACCCTGCCACATACGTCTCGTTGAATTGCAACTCCACTTTGTTTCCGTACTGACATTTTGCTTGTTTGATTGCCTTATGGAGGGAATAACTACACTGTTTGTATTCATCCATATTCCCAGTCACCTTGCCATGGTTAAATGGGTTCAGTTTTATGTGAAGGGTGCAATCTATCCACAGTTTCTGGTTTGGGTAGGTTTGAATAGTCAAAATGGGAACAATATCCCATATACACTTCCTGATGAACTCAGTCACTGTCTCCATGTATACGTCAATGTTATTCTCAGAGGCTACCTGGAACATTTCCCAGTCCACGTGATCAAAATAATCTTGAAGGCATGGATTCTAATTTGCCAGACCAGCATTGAATAGACCTTAGCACGGGTACATCCTGTTTGAATTTCTGCTTATAGGAAGGGAGGAGCAAAATGGAGTTGTAATCTGATTTGCTGAAAGGAGGGGGGGAGGGCCTTGTAGGCATTTCAAAAGGGGGAGTAGCAGTGGGCAAGTGTTCTACCAGAGCGACAACTACAGGTAATGTGTTGATAAAACTTCAGTAGCGTTTTCCTCAAAGTTGCTTTGTTAAAATCCCCAGCTACAATAAATGCGGCCTCAGGATATGTGGTTTACAGTTTGCAAAAAAATCCAGTGTTCCTTGAGGGCCATTGTCGACTTGAGGGGGAATACATTTGGTTGTGAGTTATTCTAGGTCGGGTGAACAAAAGGTCTTGAGTTACTGTTATTTTTTCATTTCACCGGTATTTAACCAGTTGACCAGTTGAGAACAAGTTCTCATTTACAACTGCGACCTGGCCAAGATAAAGCAAAGCAGTGCGACAAAAACAACAACACAGAGTTACACATGAGATATTAACACTGGATTGAAAGATGTGCAGATGAGGATGTGCAAGTAGAAATACTGGTGCTCAAAAGGGCAGAAAAACAAAAACAAATATGGGGATGATGTAGTTGTGTGGGCTATTTACATATGGGCTGTGTACAGCTGCAGCAATCGGTAAGCTGCTCTGACAGCTGATGCTTAAAGTTAGTGAGGGAGATATAATTCTCCAACTACAGTGATGTTTGCAATTCGTTCCAGTCATTGGCAGCAGAGAACTGGAAGGAAAGGAGGCCAAAGGAGGTGTTGGCATTGGGAATGACCAGTGAAATTTACCTGCTGGAGCTTGTGATACAGGTGGGTGTTGCTATGGTGACCAGTGAACTGAGATAAGGTGGAGCTTTACATAGCAAAGATTTATAGATGACCTGGAGCCAGTGGGTTTGGCGACAAATGTGTAGCGAGGACCAGCCAACGAGAGCATACAGGTCGCAGTGGTGGGTAGTATATGGGGCATTGGAATACAAAACGGATGGCACTGTGACAGAAGTCAAGGATTGGTAGGATAGTCAGTTTTACGAGGGTATGTTTGGCAGCGAGAGTGAAGGAGCCTTTGTTGCAAAATAGGAAGCTGAAAAGGATTCTTTGCTGCAGGAGGGACTGGTGAACTTCACAAAATAGACCGCATCATGAGGGAGGAAAATTATGTGGATATATTGAAGCAACATCTCAAGATATCAGTCAGGAAGTTCAAGCTTGGTCGCAAATGGGTCTTCCAAATGCAGAATGACCCCAAGCATACTTCCAAAGTTGTGGCTAAATGGCTTAAGGACAACAAAGTCAAGGTATTGGAGTGGCCATCACAAAGCCCTGACCTCAATCCCGTATTAAATTTGTTGGCAGAACTGAAAAATGTGTGCGAGCAAGGAGGCCTACAAACCTGACTCAGTTACACCAGCTCTGTCAGGAGGAATGGGCCAAAATTCACCCAACTTATTGTGGGAAGCTTGTGGAAGGCTTCCCGAAACGTTCGATCCAAGTTAAACAATTTAACCAAGTACTAATTGATTGTATGTAAACTTCTGTCCCACTGGGAATGTGATGAAGGGAAAAAAAGCTGAAATAAATCATTCTCTACTATTATTGTGACATTTCACATTCTTAAAATAAAGTGGTGATCCTAACTGACCTAAAACAGGGACTTTTTTACAAGGATTAAATGTCAGGAATTGTGAAAAATTGAGTTTAAATGTATTTGGCTCAGGTGTATGTACATTTCAAACTTCAACTTTATGTGTTTTTGCTGTTTGTTCTTTGTTATAGAGCCAAAAGGTTTGGAGAAGTGGTTTTGGATAGATAATGCTTTGTGTTGTTTAGTTTTCCAAGTTTTCCCAGAAGTGGTTAGATTCTATGTATTCTTGTATTGATGCTCGTTCTTCGTCCGTAGTGTATTTCTGTATTGTTTTTGTGATTCACCATAGTTACCAGATTTTCTTGGTCTCTATGTTTTTGGTTGGATAGGTTTCTAAATTTCTCTCCATCTCTCTCTCTCTCTCTCTCTCTCTCTCTCTAAATCTCCCTCTAGGCCCCCCAGGACCCCCTGGTGTGGTGATAGTAGAGGAGATCACGGACACTACATCCACCCTGTCGTGGAGTGGAGGGGTGGACAACCACAGCCCCATCAGCAGCTACAATCTCCAGGCCCGGAGCCCTTTTTCCCTGGGCTGGCAGACCCTCAGGACAGGTATGGATGCTGTCCTGTTTTAGGCCAGAGATGTTTAGCTCCATAGGGGATGTATTGCATTGTGGAAACCGATATGGAGGCCAGAGATGTTAAGTTGCATACAGGATATATTGGCTTGTGGAAACCGATATGGAAGGAAATATAAACTCTAGACTTCGAATGTCCCCGACTGGAGACTAATGCTGGATGTGCATTGTTTTGTCCATGATGATGTATTCATTGTAACTGTAATTTCCTGTTCAGAACTTGGCTGTTGTTCAACAGAACTTAATAAAAACAAGTCTGTGGAGCTCAAAAGGTCATTTCAGTGGTCTAAATTACATACAGAATTATGTCAGATTTTACCGGAAAATTAACCTCTATCCGTTAAGAATGGCAAAGCTGATTCCTGAGGTGGCAGTGAGAAACCACAGCATTTTTACTGAGCTGTCGCTATTTCATTGGGTTTATTTCCCCATACCATGACAGTAATACCGTATAATTATCTGTTCATGTCAGAGGATGACTGCTGACTCAGTAGGTGTAATCTGTACCGCTACTGCTTCTGCGTTGGGAGGATAAGAATAATAGAAAAGTTTAGAGCTCCATAATGAATCATGTCAATAGATTTAGGATGATTCACAATATCTGTGGCCCAAATGACACCCTATTCCCTAGATAGAACACTACTTTTGACTAGAGCCCTATGGTGATCCCTATGGGCTCTGGCCAAATGTAGTGCACAAGTGAATAAGGTGCCATTTGGGATACACCCCTTTTCATTTTGTTATTTTACATTAAGCCTTGTTCATTAACATAGAACATGAGGAAAGGCCATTAAGCCTTGTTCAACAACACAGACTGGGAAGAAAGGCCATTAGGCTTTGTTCAACAACACAGACTGGGAAGAAAGGCCATTAAGCCTTGTTCAACAACACAGACTGGGAAGAAAGGCCACTAAGCCTTGTTCAACAACACAGACTGGGAAGAAAGGCCATTAGGCCTTGTTCAACAACTCAGACTGGGAAGAAAGGCCATTCGGCCTTGTTCAACAACACAGACGGGGAAGAAAGGCCATTAAGCCTTGTTCAACAACACAGACTGGGAAGAAAGGCCATTAAGCCTTGTTCAACAACACAGACTGGGAAGAAAGGCCATTAGGCCTTGTTCATCAACACAGACTGGGAAGAAAGGCCATTAAGCCTTGTTCAACAACACAGACTGGGAAGAAAGGCCATTAGGCCTTGTTCATCAACACAGACTGGGAAGAAAGGCCATTCGGCCTTGTTCAACAACACAGACGGGGAAGAAAGGCCATTAAGCCTTGTTCATCAACACAGACTGGGAAGAAAGGCCATTAAGCCTTGTTCAACAACACAGACTGGGAAGAAAGGCCATTAAGCCTTGTTCAACAACACAGACTGGGAAGAAAGGCCATTAAGCCTTGTTCAACAACACAGACTGGGAAGAAAGGCCATTAGGTCTTGTTCATCAACACAGACTGGGAAGAAAGGCCATTCGGCCTTGTTCAACAACACAGACTGGGAAGAAAGGCCATTAAGCCTTGTTCAACAACACAGACTGGGAAGAAAGGCCATTAGGCCTTGTTCATCAACACAGACTGGGAAGAAAGGCCATTCGGCCTTGTTCAACAACACAGACGGGGAAGAAAGGCCATTAAGCCTTGTTCATCAACACAGACTGGGAAGAAAGGCCATTAAGCCTTGTTCAACAACACAGACGGGGAAGAAAGGCCATTAAGCCTTGTTCAACAACACAGACTGGGAAGAAAGGCCATTAAGCCTTGTTCAACAACACAGACTGGGAAGAAAGGCCATTAGGCCTTGTTCATCAACACAGACTGGGAAGAAAGGCCATTAAGCCTTGTTCAACAACACAGACTGGGAAGAAAGGCCATTAGGCCTTGTTCATCAACACAGACTGGGAAGAAAGGCCATTCGGCCTTGTTCAACAACACAGACGGGGAAGAAAGGCCATTAAGCCTTGTTCATCAACACAGACTGGGAAGAAAGGCCATTAAGCCTTGTTCAACAACACAGACTGGGAAGAAAGGCCATTAAGCCTTGTTCAACAACACAGACTGGGAAGAAAGGCCATTAAGCCTTGTTCAACAACACAGACTGGGAAGAAAGGCCATTAAGCGTTGTTCAACAACACAGACTGGGAAGAAAGGCCATTAGGCCTTGTTCAACAACACAGACTGGGAAGAAAGGCCATTCGGCCTTGTTCAACAACACATACTGGGAAGAAAGGCCATTAGGCCTTAGGTAACAGGAGTTACTGCAATGTAATGGGGTTGCCTTGAATTTGACAGTAACTTACAGGCAGCTCAGTGGCAAGTGAAATTCAGTATTTGATATTACAGTATATCTACAGTATAATTATATTCTATTATTATTATTAAAGTCAGTATTTCATATAACATTATATCTAAAATACTTAATACTTAAATACTTAAAATATAAATATATATTATTATATATATTATTATACAATACAGAAATACACTACGGATTATTATATTATATTATTAGTATTAAATTCAGTACTTCATATTACAGTATATCTACAGTATATTATTATTATTATTATTATTAAATTCAGTACTTCATATTACAGTATATCTACAGTATCATTATATTATATTATTATTATTAAAGTCAGTATTTCATATTGCAGTATATATACAGTATTATTATATTATTACATTTAGTATTTCATATTACAGTATATCTACAGTATAATTATATTCTATTATTATTATTAAAGTCAGTATTTCATATTGCAGTATATATACAGTATTATTATATTATTACATTTAGTATTTCATATTACAGTATATCTACAGTATAATTATATTCTATTATTATTATTAAAGTCAGTATTTCATATAACAGTATATCTACAGTATAATTATATTCTATTATTATTATTAAAGTCAGTATTTCATATAACAGTATATCTACAGTATAATTATATTCTATTATTATTATTAAAGTCAGTATTTCATACAACAGTATATCTACAGTATTATTATATTATATTATTAGTATTAAATTCAGTACTTCATATTACAGTATATCTACAGTATATTATTATTATTATTATTATTATTATTAAATTCAGTACTTCATATTACAGTATATCTACAGTATATATTATTATATTATTATTATTAAAGTCAGTAGTTCATATTGCAGTATATCTACAGTATTATTATATTATTACATTTAGTATTTCATATTACAGTATATCTACAGTATATCATTATTATTAAAGTCAGTATTTCACATTTCAGTATATCTACAGTATTATTATATTGTTATCAAATTCAGTATTTCATATTACAGTACATCTACAGCATTCTTATATTATTATTATTAAATTCAGTACTTCATTTTGCAGTATATCTACAGTATTATTATATTGTTATCAAATTCAGTATTTCACATTACAGTATATCTACAGTATTCTTATATTATTATTATTAAATTCAGTACTTCATATTACAGTATATCTACAGTATTATTATATTATATTATTATTATTAAATTCAGTATTTCATATTACAGTATAACTACAGTATTCTTATATTATTATTATTATGTTATCAAAGCACACAACACTAAGTACAATACCCTAAAACTGACTGTATCATACTGTACAAAATTAAAAGCTACCATCATTGGAGCGAATGTTTGACTGAATGAATGGATGGATGAAATTCATTGAGGGGATGGGTTTGTATTTTACAGTATTTTACTGTAATTACAAGGAATTGGTGAAAGCATGTTGGCTGCTAGGTAAAGTATTTCCACATTACAGCATATTAATGAATATTTGGTGTTTCATATGACTTACACTTCTAGAGCCAAAGGCTTCCAAACTGGTGACTACATGTGTCACACCCTGGCCATAGTTTACTTTGTATGTTTCTATGTTTTGATTGGTCAGGGTGATCTGAGTGGGCATTCTATGTTGGATGTCTTGTTTGTCTATTTCTGTGTTTGGCCTGATATGGTTCTCAATCAGGGGCAGGTGTTAGTCATTGTCTCTGATTGGGAACCATATTTAGGTAGCCTTGGTTTCACTGTGTGTTTGTGGGTGATTGTTCCTGTCTCTGTGTTTTGCACCAGATAGGGCTGTTTTCGGTTTTCGTACGTTTGTTATTTTGTTAGTTTATTAGTGTATAGTTTCCTTATTAAATAAAATGAATCACAACTACGCTGCATTTTGTTCCGCTCCTCCTTCCCACAACGAAAGCCATGACAACATGGCAAAACAGACCAAAAGAACATGGCAACATGCTCAACCATTTAAGGGTTATGACTTTCTGCCACTCGAATTTGTCCCCTATACATTTTAAATGGATGAGGCACTGTAACCTCATATGGAGTTTAATTGGTACAGCATTCTCACTCAAGGGTGCAACAAATATAGCCTCTTACAAGACACGCCTCAAAATAAATTAATGAGACAGAAACATCAACACCATGCACCCACTAGCATGGCATTGTATTCTGTGGGGTTATATTACACTACCATTCGAAATACAGCTATTCTTTCCAAGCCAACAACATTTTCCTACAATGCACCATCTTTTACAGTAAAACGTTTCAGATGATTTTACTGTTAATGATACCCCAAATGACAGTATAAACGACAGTTTTCCATTACGGTGTGTTTGTATCTGGTTGATGAGACGGAGCTAGTTAAACACAGTGATGTGTATAATATGAACATTGACAAACTGGATTCAAGGCTCGCTACTCAGAACAGGCTCTATGCATTACACCGCATCCAATGTCCTAATTTACCTCCTACCGGGTTGATGACTTCCGGAGCGATTTCTGCTTTTGTTTTTATCATTAGCTTGCTAGCTATCTAACTGTCGTCGATGCATTTCTAGCTGAAATAGTTCGCAATGACTACTTTTAAATTACAGCCCCGCGAAGGAGGTGCTAATGAACATTGTTCAGTGCCTCTGTGTTCAGTTTATTCCAAATGTAATGGTATTGTGAGCTTCCATAGTATCCTGTTCAATGTAGAGCACAGTAAAAGGTGGTTGGTGGCGGTACGTCGTGACAACTTTACTGTCACCAAACACGCAAAGGTGTGTAGTACACATTTTGTCGAGAGTGACATAGTTGAGGGAAAAATTGGGGGGTGACAATACCTGAAAAAGGGTGTTGTTCCGACAGTCTTCCCATGGAACTAGCACATTCAAAAGAGACCTGGTGTTTGGAAAAGAAGACTGAACCCTCCTGCTTCGACTGATGAACAAGGTGTGCTGCCTATGGACCATGCCGTCTCTGATCCGGTCCAGACACATGATTACCGTGCAGTCCCTGACCCCGCAGCCCTGGACATGGCAAACCATAAGCACGTAAGAGAAATTGAGGAGCTTCGATCCAAGCTGGAGAAACTGACCACCCAACACAGCTTTGGTCTACAGCGATTTGCTGGTTCTGACGAGGATATACTTTTTTACACAAGTTACAGTAATCATTCATGACTTTATTGTCCCCATGGGGAAATTTTGTTTCAGCGTCATGTACACATTTAAAGTGGCATTTAAATACAAAACCAAATTTAAAATACAACCTTCATAACAGTTACATACCAATAAAACATTTTTAATAAACAGACTAGCCTGGTGGCCTTACTGACTCGATAGGAACATTAGCCCGAGCTATTTAGGAGGGATGGCACAAATGACTGTCTAGTTGTTTTTCCTGCTGAGGGGTGCCCTATACCATATTTATTATTATCAAGTATTACTATTGTTTATTTACTATTAATTACTATCCCAAAGTCCATCATACATTTAAGAACATGTTCACTGTTATTTAAATTAAACACTGAAGTGATAGATGTGCAGAAGATGAGTGTGCAAGTAGCGGTACTGGGGTGCAATGGAGCTAAATAAATAACAATATGGTGATGAGGCATGTCATGACGTTGCCCTCTTTGGGTACAGCAAGCCCCACCCCCTCTCCCTGTCTCCTACACCCAGGCTGCTGTGGTCAGAGAGAGGTCGTAAATTCCTGGAGGAGATTATCTCCTCATGGCCACAGTATAGAGACAGAGTGAATTTTCATAGAGAACAAAGGAATTTCTTCCACCTCACAGAACTGGAGAACCAAACTTAATTTATGTTCTGGAGAAGGTATAAAAGATCGGTGAAGAATCCAGCTATGAACTGGTCCGTTTGGTACAATTTTGTGAAACTCATGGGAGTCGGCGGGACCCCGTTCCCAGACAGGTTACCTGTTAGAGATCGGGCTACTTTTTTCAACTTTCTGTTAAAAATCGCGCAACATTTCAACGTCCTGCTACTCATTCCAGGAATATAGTATATGCATATGATTAGTATGTGTGCATAGAAAACACTCTGATGTTTCTAAAACTGGTTAAATGATGTCTGTGACAGAATGTGTTTCCTGGTCAAAATCGCAAGGAAACCTGATCACAAAATTGACGGAAAAAAAATCAATCCGCCAGTCTCTGTATTGTCTATTGCAAGGTATAATAGATGGCGATGGGCTTACAGTTCCTACAGCTTCCACACAATGTCGCCAGTGTTGTGAATTCTATGCAGCTAAATCCTTGGTCATATGAGTAATAGGCACAGCCTTTCGTCGGGTACACAGCAGGAAGAAATGGAAGGGGGAAAGTGGACTACGTTTTCCAAACTTGTTGCTATGGAATACAGATCGCTCAGTGATCAATTTGATCGTTTATTAACATTTACTAATACCTAAAGTTGGATTACAGAAGTAGTTTGAAGTGTTTTGTCAAAGTATATAGGCAACTTTTTTAATTTAAAAAAATAACGTTGCGTTTATAAACGGTATTTTTCCTGGATCACACAGTCTTCATAAATGGACATTTTGGGTATACAAGGACCGATTTAATCGAAAAAAAAGACCCAATTGTGATGTTTATGGGACATATAGGAGTGCCAACAAAGAAGCTCGTCAAAGGTAATATATTTTATTTATATTTTATTTCTGCGTTTTGTGTAGCGCCGGCTACGTTAATTCTTTTGTTTACGTCCCCTTCAGGTATTTCGGGGTGTTGCATGCTATCAGATAATAGCATCTCATGCTTTCGACCGAAAAGCATTTTAAAAATCTGACTTGTTGGCTAGATTCACAATGAGTGTAGCTTGAATTCAGTACCCTGCATGTGTGTTTTAATGAACGTTTGAGTTTTAACGAGTGCTATTAGCATTTGGCGTAGTGCATTTGCATTTATTGTTGGCAAAGTGGGACGCTAGCGCGTCGGGTTGCCCAGAGAGGTTAACCATCCCACATGGTTAAACTCTTAGACTATTGATACCGACAGAATAAGAACAAGTCTTTGATATTAATTACTAGTCTGCCGACAACCACCGAAACATCTATTCTATAACGACATGAATGAATGTCACTCTGAACTCCCCATTCTAAGAGAGAGAGAGAGGACGGACAGACTCCCCAACAGAAACTTTTCAACAGAGACCCGACGACACACTGAGCGTAAATATATATATTGATTGCAATTATTCCCGAATGAGTGAGCTGTAGGGGTTTAATGGCACAGGCAGGGAGCCCAGCCAACAGCGAGTTGCAGTAATCCAGACGGGAGATGACAAGTGCCTGGATTAGGACCTGCGCCGCTTCCTGTGTGAGGCAGGGTCGTACTCTGCGGATGTTGTAGAGCATGAACCTACAGGAACGGGCCACCGCCTTGATGTTAGTTGAGAACGACAGGGTGTTGTCCAGGATCACGCCAAGGTTCTTAGCAGTCTGGGAGGAGGACACAATGGAGTTGTCAACCGTGATGGCGAGATCATGGAACGGGCAGTCCTTCCCCGGGAGGAAGAGCAGCTCCGTCTTGCCGAGGTTCAGCTTGAGGTGGTGATCCGTCATCCACACTGATATGTCTGCCAGACATGCAGAGATGCGATTCGCCACCTGGTCATCAGAAGGGGGAAAGGAGAAGATTAATTGTGTGTCGTCTGCATAGTAATGATAGGAGAGACCATGTGAGGTTATGACAGAGCCAAGTGACTTGGTGTATAGCGAGAATAGGAGAGGGCCTAGAACAGAGCCCTGGGGGACACCAGTGGTGAGAGCGCGTGGCGAGGAGACAGATTCTCGCCACGCCACCTGGTAGGAGCGACCTGTCAGGTAGGACGCAATCCAAGCGTGGGCCGCGCCGGAGATGCCCAACTCGGAGAGGGTGGAGAGGAGGATCTGATGGTTCACAGTATCGAAGGCAGCCGATAGGTCTAGAAGGATGAGAGCAGAGGAGAGAGAGTTAGCTTTAGCAGTGCGGAGCGCCTCCGTGATACAGAGAAGAGCAGTCTCAGTTGAATGACTAGTCTTGAAACCTGACTGATTTGGATCAAGAAGGTCATTCTGAGAGAGATAGCGGGAGAGCTGGCCAAGGACGGCACGTTCAAGAGTTTTGGAGAGAAAAGAAAGAAAGGATACTGGTCTGTAGTTGTTGACATCGGAGGGATCGAGTGTAGGTTTTTTCAGAAGGGGTGCAACTCTCGCTCTCTTGAAGACGGAAGGGACGTAGCCAGCGGTCAGGGATGAGTTGATGAGCGAGGTGAGGTAAGGGAGAAGGTCTCCGGAAATGGTCTGGAGAAGAGAGGAGGGGATAGGGTCAAGCGGGCAGGTTGTTGGGCGGCCGGCCGTCACAAGAAGCGAGATTTCATCTGGAGAGAGAGGGGAGAAAGAGGTCAGAGCACAGGGTAGGGCAGTGTGAGCAGAACCAGCGGTGTCGTTTGACTTAGCAAAATTATTTTCAAAATGGTTGACGAAGTCATCTGCAGAGAGGGAGGGGGGGGGGGGAGGGGGAGGAGGATTCAGGAGGGAGGAGAAGGTGGCAAAGAGCTTCCTAGGGTTAGAGGCAGATGCTTGGAATTTAGAGTGGTGGAAAGTGGCTTTAGCAGCAGAGACAGAGGAGGAAAATGTAGAGAGGAGGGAGTGAAAGGATGCCAGGTCCGCAGGGAGGCGAGTTTTCCTCCATTTCCGCTCGGCTGCCCGGAGCCCTGTTCTGTGAGCTCGCAATGAGTCGTCGAGCCACGGAGTGGGAGGGGAGGACCGAGCCGGCCTGGAGGATAGGGGACATAGAGAGTCAAAGGATGCAGAAAGGGAAGAGAGGAGGGTTGAGGAGGCAGAATCAGGAGATAGGTTGGAGAAGGTTTGAGCAGAGGGAAGAGATGATAGGATGGAAGAGGAGAGAGTAGCGGGGAGAGAGAGCGAAGGTTGGGACGGCGCGATACCATCCGAGTAGGGGCAGTGTGGGAAGTGTTGGATGAGAGCGAGAGGGAAAAGGATACAAGGTAGTGGTCGGAGACTTGGAGGGGAGTTGCAATGAGGTGAGTGGAAGAACAGCATCTAGTAAAGATGAGGTCGAGCGTATTGCCTGCCTTGTGAGTAGGGGGGGAAGGTGAGAGGGTGAGGTCAAAAGAGGACAGGAGTGGAAAGAAGGAGGCAGAGAGGAATGAGTCAAAGGTAGACGTGGGGAGGTTAAAGTCGCCCAGGACTGTGAGAGGTGAGCCGTCTTCAGGAAAGGAGCTTATCAAGGCATCAAGCTCATTGATGAACTCTCCGAGGGAACCTGGAGGGCGATAAATGATAAGGATGTTAAGCTTGAAAGGGCTGTTAACTGTGACAAAATGGAATTCAAAGGAGGCGATAGACAGATGGGTAAGGGGAGAAAGAGAGAATGACCACTTGGGAGAGATGAGGATCCCGGTGCCACCACCCCGCTGACCAGAAGCTCTCGGGGTGTGCGAGAACACGTGGGCGGACGAAGAGAGAGCAGTAGGAGTAGCAGTGTTATCTGTGGTGATCCATGTTTCCGTCAGTGCCAAGAAGTCGAGGGACTGGAGGGAGGCATAGGCTGAGATGAAATCTGCCTTGTTGGCCGCAGATCGGCAGTTCCAGAGGCTACCGGAGACCTGGAACTCCACGTGGGTCGTGCGCGCTGGGACCACCAGATTAGGGTGGCCGCGGCCACGCGGTGTGGAGCGTTTGTATGGTCTGTGCAGAGAGGAGAGAACAGGGATAGATAGACACATAGTTGACAGGCTACAGAAGAGGCTACGCTAATGCAAAGGAGATTGGAATGACAAGTGGACTACACGTCTCGAATGTTCAGAAAGTTAAGCTTACATAGCAAGAATCTTATTTACTAAAATGATTGAAATTATACAGTACTGCTGGAGTAGGCTAGCTGGCAGTGGCTGCGTTGTTGACTTTGTAGGCTAGCTGGCAGTGGCTGCGTTGTTGACACTACACTAATCAAGTCGTTCCGTTGAGTGTAATAGTTTCTACAGTGCTGCTATTCGGGGGCTAGCTGGCTAGCTAGCAGTGTTGATTACGTTACGTTACGTTAAAAGAACGACAATAGCTGGCTAGCTAACCTAGAAAATCGCTCTAGACTACACAATTGTCTTTGAAACAAAGACGGCTATGTAGCTAGCTAGCTACGATCAAACAAATCAAACCGTTGTACTGTAATGAAGTGAAATGAAAATGTGATACTACCTGTGGAGCGAAGCGGAATGTTGACCGGGTAGTTGAAGTTCTATTCGGTAGACGTTGGCTAGCTGTTGGCTAGCCAGCTAGCAGTATCTCCTGCGTTAAGGACGACAAATAGCTGGCTAGCTAACCTCGGTAAATTAAGATAATCACTCTAAGTCTACACACTCTAAACTACACAATTATCTTGGATACGAAGACAGCAAAGACAACTATGTAGGTAGCTAACACTACACTAATCAAGTCGTTCAGTTGAGTGTAATAGTTTCTACAGTGCTGGTAGACGGTGGACGTTAGCTAGCTGCTGGGCAGATAGCAGTGTAGACTACGTTAGGACGACGAAATACGATAATTACACAATTATCTTTGATACAAAGACGGCTATGTAGCTAGCTAAGAAGAAATTGCTAAGATTAGACAAATCAAACCGTTGTACTATAATGAAATGTAATGAAAAGTTATACTACCTGCGGACCGAAGTGTAGATGCGTGTAGATGCGACCGCTCGCTCCAACCTAGAAGTTACATGACTAATCAGTTTAATCGCGTAATGCTAATTACTGTGAATCTTTGATGAAAAACTAAAAGTCTTCAGTTTAGGATAGTAAAGACATGACAGGTAGATTGGATGGGCTATTTATTAATAATAATTACTTAAAAATCATACAATGTGATTTTCCTGATTTTTGTTTTAGATTCCGTCTCTCACAGTTGAAGTGTACCTATGATAAAAAATTACAGACCTCTACATGCTTTGTAAGTATGAAAACCTGCAAAATCGTCAGTATATCAAATACTTATTCTCCCCACTGTACATCTTGAACCCCTTTTCATTCTTGCGAGTCTCGGAGGCTGATTTAACAATTCGATGTACATCATTAATATTAATTTGAGGCAAGTCCTGAAGACACCTAGTAAAAAACTGTGACATAGTGGTAGTAACGTTATATCGTTGATAACAACGAGACTGACTTCCGTTCTATAGTATGCGCCACTGGAAATTGCCACGCCGGTAGGAGGTGTGTTTAAAATATTCGATGATGGTATGTCCATAAGGTGTATTATCCAACCCAGCCAATTATGCCTTGGAATATTTGTCACTCCACAGTGATCTAAACATATGAGGAATGGTAGAGGCAGTCTGGTAGTGAATATGGGGTATGGTAGAGGCAGTCTGGTGGTGAATATGGGGTATGGTAGAGGCAGTCTGGTGGTGAATATGGGGAATGGTAGAGGCAGTCTGGTGGTGAATATGGGGAATGGTAGAGGCAGGCTGGTAGTGAATGTAGGGAATGGTAGAGGCAGTCTGGTGGTGAATATGGGGAATGGTAGAGGTAGGCTGGTAGTGAATATGGGGAATGGTAGAGGCAGTCTGGTGGTGAATATGAGGAATGATAGAGGCAGTCTGGTGGTGAATATGGGGAATGGTAGAGGCAGGCTGGTAGTGAATATGGGGAATGGTAGAGGCCGTCTGGTGGTGAATATGGGGTATGGTAGAGGCAGTCTGGTGGTGAATATGGGGAATGGTAGAGGCAGGCTGGTTCCGGGTTGGAGCGAGCGGTCGCATCTCCACTTCGGTCCGCAGGTAGTATAACTTTTCATTACATTTTCATTACATTTCATTATAGTACAACGGTTTGATTTGTCTAATCTTAGCAATTTCTTCTTAGCTAGCTACATAGCCGTCTTTGTATCAAAGATAATTGCGTAATTATCGTATTTCGTCGTCCTAACGTAGTCTACACTGCTATCTGCCCAGCAGCTAGCTAAGCAGCTAGCTAACGTCCACAGTCCACCAGCACTGTAGAAACTATTACACTCAACTGAACGACTCGATTAGTGTAGTGTTAGCTAGCTACATAGTTGTCTTTGCTGTCTTCGCATCCAAGATAATTGTGTAGTTTAGAGTGTGTAGACTTAGAGTGATTATCTTAATTTACCGAGGTTAGCTAGCCAGCTATTTGTCGTCCTTAACGTAGGAGATACTGCTAGCTAGCTAGCCAACAGCTAGCCAACCTCTACCGAATAGAAATTCAACTACCCGGTCAACATTCCGCTTCGCTCCACAGGTAGTATCACATTTTCATTTCACTTCATTACAGTACAACGGTTTGATTTGTTTGATCGTAGCTAGCTAGCTACATAGCCGTCTTTGTATCTAAGACAATTGTGTAGTCTAGAGCGATTTTCTAGGTTAGCTAGCCAGCTATTGTCGTTCTTTTAACGTAACGTAGCGCAATCAACACTGCTAGCTAGCCAGCTAGCCCCCGAATAGCAGCACTGTAGAAACTATTACACTCGACGGAACGACTTGATTAGTGTAGTGTCAACAACGCAGCCACTGCCAGCTAGCCTACAAAGTCAACAACGCAGCCACTGCCAGCTAGCCTACTCCAGCAGTACTGTATAATTTCAATCATTTTAGTCAATAAGATTCTTGCTACGTAAGCTTAACTTTCTGAACATTCGAGACGTGTAGTCCACTTGTCATTCCAATCTCCTTTGCATTAGCGTAGCCTCTTCTGTAGCCTGTCAACTATGTGTCTATCTATCCCTGTTCTCTCCTCTCTGCACAGACCATACAAACGCTCCACACCGCGTGGCCGCGGCCACCCTAATCTGGTGGTCCCAGCGCGCACGACCCACGTGGAGTTCCAGGTCTCCGGTAGCCTCTGGAACTGCCGATCTGCGGCCAACAAGGCAGAGTTCATCTCAGCCTATGCCTCCCTCCAGTCCCTCGACTTCTTGGCACTGACGGAAACATGGATCACCACAGATAACACTGCTACTCCTACTGCTCTCTCTTCGTCCGCCCACGTGTTCTCGCACAACCCGAGAGCTTCTGGTCAGTGGGTTGGTGGCACCGGGATCCTCATCTCTCCCAAGTGGTCATTCTCTCTTTCTCCCCTTACCCATCTGTCTATCGCCTCCTTTGAATTCCATGCTGTCACAGTTACCAGCCCTTTCAAGCTTAACATCCTTATCATTTATCGCCCTCCAGGTTCCCTCGGAGAGTTCATCAATGAGCTTGATGCCTTGATAAGCTCCTTTCCTGAGAACGGCTCACCTCTCACAGTCCTGGGCGACTTTAACCTCCCCACGTCTACCTTTGACTCATTCCTCTCTGCCTCCTTCTTTCCACTCCTCTCCTCTTTTGACCTCACCCTCTCACCTTCCCCCCCTACTCACAAGGCAGGCAATACGCTCAACCTCATCTTTACTAGATGCTGTTCTTCCACTCACCTCATTGCAACTCCCCTCCAAGTCTCCGACCACTACCTTGTATCCTTTTCCTTCTCGCTCTCATCCAACACTTCCCACACTGCCCCTACTCGGATGGTATCGCACCGTCCCAACCTTCGCTCTCTCTCCCCCACTACTCTCTCCTCTTCCATCCTATCATCTCTTCCCTCTGCTCATACCTTCTCCAACCTATCTCCTGATTCTGCCTCCTCAACCCTCCTCTCTTCCCTTTCTGCATCCTTTGACTCTCTATGTCCCCTATCCTCCAGGCCGGCTCGGTCCTCCCCTCCCGCTCCGTGGCTCGACGACTCATTGCGAGCTCACAGAACAGAGCTCCGGGCAGCCGAGCGGAAATGGAGGAAAACTCGCCTCCCTGCGGACCTGGCATCCTTTCACTCCCTCCTCTCTACATTTTCCTCCTCTGTCTCTGCTGCTAAAGCCACTTTCTACCACTCTAAATTCCAAGCATCTGCCTCTAACCCTAGGAAGCTCTTTGCCACCTTCTCCTCCCTCCTTAATCCTCCTCCCCCTCCCCCCCCTCCTCCCTCTCTGCAGATGACTTTGTCAACCATTTTGGAAAGAAGGTCGACGACATTCGATCCTCGTTTGCTAAGTCAAACGACACCGCTGGTTCTGCTCACACTGCCCTACCCTGTGCTCTGACCTCTTTCTCCCCTCTCTCTCCAGATGAAATCTCGCTTCTTGTGACGGCCGGCCGCCCAACAACCTGCCCGCTTGACCCTATCCCCTCCTCTCTTCTCCAGACCATTTCCGGAGACCTTCTCCCTTACCTCACCTCGCTCATCAACTCATCCCTGACCGCTGGCTACGTCCCTTCCATCTTCAAGAGAGCGAGAGTTGCACCCCTTCTGAAAAAACCTACACTCGATCCCTCCGATGTCAACAACTACAGACCAGTATCCCTTCTTTCTTTTCTCTCCAAAACTCTTGAACGTGCCGTCCTTGGCCAGCTCTCCCGCTATCTCTCTCAGAATGATCTTCTTGATCCAAATCAGTCAGGTTTCAAGACTAGTCATTCAACTGAGACTGCTCTTCTCTGTATCACGGAGGCGCTCCGCACTGCTAAAGCTAACTCTCTCTCCTCTGCTCTCATCCTTCTAGACCTATCGGCTGCCTTCGATACTGTGAACCATCAGATCCTCCTCTCCACCCTCTCCGAGTTGGGCATCTCCGACGCGGCCCACGCTTGGATTGCGTCCTACCTGACAGGTCGCTCCTACCAGGTGGCGTGGCGAGAATCTGTCTCCTCGCCACGCGCTCTCACCACTGGTGTCCCCCAGGGCTCTGTTCTAGGCCCTCTCCTATTCTCGCTATACACCAAGTCACTTGGCTCTGTCATAACCTCACATGGTCTCTCCTATCATTGCTATGCAGACGACACACAATTAATCTTCTCCTTTCCCCTTCTGATGACCAGGTGGCGAATCGCATCTCTGCATGTCTGGCAGACATATCAGTGTGGATGACGGATCACCACCTCAAGCTGAACCTCGGCAAGACGGAGCTGCTCTTCCTCCCGGGGAAGGACTGCCCGTTCCATGATCTCGCCATCACGGTTGACAACTCCATTGTGTCCTCCTCCCAGAGCGCTAAGAACCTTGGCGTGATCCTGGACAACACCCTGTCGTTCTCAACTAACATCAAGGCGGTGGCCCGTTCCTGTAGGTTCATGTTCTACAACATCCGCAGAGTACGACCCTGCCTCACACAGGAAGCGGCGCAGGTCCTAATCCAGGCACTTGTCATCTCCCGTCTGGATTACTGCAACTCGCTGTTGGCTGGGCTCCCTGCCTGTGCCATTAAACCCCTACAACTCATCCAGAACGCCGCAGCCCGTCTGGTGTTCAACCTTCCCAAGTTCTCTCACGTCACCCCACTCCTCCGCTCTCTCCACTGGCTTCCAGTTGAAGCTCGCATCCGCTACAAGACCATGGTGCTTGCCTACGGAGCTGTGAGGGGAACGGCACCGCAGTACCTCCAGGCTCTGATCAGGCCCTACACCCAAACAAGGGCACTGCGTTCATCCACCTCTGGCCTGCTCGCCTCCCTACCACTGAGGAAGTACAGTTCCCGCTCAGCCCAGTCAAAACTGTTCGCTGCTCTGGCCCCCCAATGGTGGAACAAACTCCCTCACGACGCCAGGACAGCGGAGTCAATCACCACCTTCCGGAGACACCTGAAACCCCACCTCTTCAAGGAATACCTAGGATAGGATAAGTAATCCTTCTCACCCCCCCTTAAATGATTTAGATGCACTATTGTAAAGTGGCTGTTCCACTGGATGTCAGAAGGTGAATTCACCAATTTGTAAGTCGCTCTGGATAAGAGCGTCTGCTAAATGACTTAAATGTAAATGTAATGTAGTGAATATGGAGAATGGTAGAGGCAGTCTGGTGGTGAATATGGGGAATGGTAGAGGCAGTCTGGTGGTGAATATGAGGAGTGATAGAGTCAGTCTGGTGGTGAATATGGGGAATGGTAGAGGCAGTCTGGTGGTGAATATGGGGAATGTTAGAGGCAGTCTGGTGGTGAATATGAGGAATGATAGAGGCAATCTGGTAGTGAATATGGGGGATGGTAGAGGCAGTCAGGTGGTGAATATGAGGAATGATAGAGGCAGTCTGGTGGTGAATATGGGGAATGGTAGAGGCAGTCTGGTGGTGAATATGGGGAATGGTAGAGGCTGTCTGGTGGTGAATATGGGGAATGGTAGAGGCAGTCTGGTGGTGAATATGGGGAATGGTAGAGGCAGACTGGTGGTGAATATGGGGGATGGTAAAGGCAGTCTGGTGGTGAATATGGGGAATGGTAGAGGCAGACTGGTGGTGAATATGGGGGATGGTAGAGGCAGTCAGGTGGTGAATATGAGGAATGGTAGAGGCAGTCTGGTGGTGAATATGGGGAATGGTAGAGGCAGTCTGGTGGTGAATATGGGGAATGGTAGAGGCAGTCAGCATAGACAGGCTAGTGGTGAATATGGGGATTGGTAGAGGCAGTCCCTATTCCTCATGGGCCATGGTCAAGAACTCTATTCCTCATGGGCCCTGGTCAAGAACGCTATTCCTTCTGGGCCGTGGTCAAGAACCCTATTCCTTATGGGCCCTGGTCAAGAACCCTATTCCTTCTGGTTCCTGGTCAAGAACCCTATTCCTTCTGGGCCCTGGTCAAGAACTCTATTCCTTATGGGCCCTGGTCAAGAACCCTACTCATCATGTGCCCTGGTCAAGAACCATATTCCTTCTGGTTCCTGGTCAAAAACCCTATTCCTTATGGGCCCTGGTCAAGAACCCTATTCCTTCTGGTTCCTGGTCAAGAACCCTATTCCTTATGGGCCCTGGTCAAGAACCCTATTCCTTATGGGCCCAGTTCAAGAACCCTATTCCTTCTGGTTCCTGGTCAAGAACCCTATTCCTTATGGGCCCTGGTCAAGAACCCTATTCCTTCTGGGCCCTGGTCAAGAACCCTATTCCTTCTGGGCCCTGGTCAAGAACCCTATTCCTTCTGGGCCCTGGTCAAGATCCCTATTCCTTTTGGGCCCTGGTCAAAAGAAGTGCTTTATAACTGGAATTGGGCCATTTGGGACGAATCCATCTACTTTTTTTAGCCAACTGTTCACTGACTTGCCCTATGGATAATTGGTTTAACCTTGACAAGCTGTGTTTGTGGCTAGCCAGCCGGCATTGGCTATCCCAGCCAGCCAGTCCTGTGCTGTCATATTTATCTTTACAGTATTAGAAAGTCAGCCATAATAAGGAATCAGAGAGTACGATACAATATAACTGTAGTGGATCATCAGAGCGTATATCAAATCAAATTTTATTTGTCACATACACATGGTTAGCAGATGTTAATGCGAGTGTAGCGAAATGCTTGTGCTTCTAGTTCCGACAATGCAGTAATAACCAACAAGTAATCTAACTAACAATTCCTAAACTACTGTCTTATACACAGTGTAAGGGGATAAAGAATATGTACATAAGGATATATGAATGAGTGATGGTACAGAGCAGCATAGGCAAGATACAAGTATAGTGAACAGTTCAACTGCAGAGTAAGTGTATCTGCATTGTGGCAAGATTACATCATACCATTCCATGAGTGTATTTCAATAACAGAGTTATGATTCGAATATACAATATTTTCCCTACTGCAATGCTGCGGTGTCAACATGTCCTGTTTCATTCTGAGCCAACATCTCTGTTCTCCACTGATGTATTTCGACTGTTCTGGCCCTGTTTATCATGCAGTTCTGGTAGTGAATGTCTCTCTATCTCCCCTCTCCCTCCGTCCTCTCCAGACCCAGAGCCAGTGACAGGGGACATGGAGTCAGCCATGGCTGTGGACCTGAACCCCTGGGTGGACTATGAGTTCAGGGTGGTGGCCAGTAACGCTATCGGGACAGGAGACCCCAGTGCCCCATCCAGAGGGGTCCGGACTAAAGAAGCAGGTAACTTTAGTGTGTGTGTGTGTGTGTGTGTGTGCGTGCGTGTGTGTGTGTGTGTGTGTGTGTGTGTGTGTGTGTGTGTGTGTGTGTGTGTGTGTGTGTGTGTGTGTGTGTGTGTGTGTGTGTGTGTGTGTGTGTGTGTGAAACTGTGCCACCAACACCACCTCTGTGGGTCCCTCATGATGGAATATAGCTCCCCTTCAGGTGTTGGAGGTCTGGGTTGGGGTGTGGGCCTAGCAGGCGGAGGTCTGGTTGGGGTATGGGCACAGCAGGTGGAGGTCTGGGATGGGGTGTGGGCCTAGCAGGTGGAGGTCTGGGTTGGGGTGTGGGTCTAGCAGGTGGAGGTCTGGGTTGGGGTGTGGGCCTAGCGGGTGGAGGTCTGGGTTGGGGTGTGGGCCTAGCAGGTGGAGGTCTGGTTGGGGTGTGGGCATAGCAGTTGGTAGGTCTGGTTGGGGTGTGGGTCTAGCAGGTGGAGGTCTGGGTTGGGGTGTGGGCCTAGCAGGTGGAGGTCTGGTTGGGGTGTGGGCCTAGCAGGTGGAGGTCTGGGTTGGGGTGTGGGCCTAGCAGGTGGAGGTCTGGGTTGGGGTGTGGGCCTAGCAGGTGGAGGTCTGGTTGGGGTGTGGGTCTAGCAGGTGGAGGTCTGGGTTGGGGTGTGGGTCTAGCAGGTGGAGGTCTGGGTTGGGGTGTAGGCCTAGCAGGTGGAGGTCTGGTTGGGGTGTGAGCCTAGCAGGTGGATATCTGGTTGGGGTGTGGGCCTAGCAGGTGGAGGTCTGGGTTGGGGTGTGGGCCTAGCAGGTGGAGGTCTGGGTTGGGGTGTGGGCCTAGCAGGTGGAGGTCTGGTTGGGGTGTGGGTCTAGCAGGTGGAGGTCTGGGTTGGGGTGTGGGTCTAGCAGGTGGAGGTCTGGGTTGGGGTGTAGGCCTAGCAGGTGGAGGTCTGGTTGGGGTGTGAGCCTAGCAGGTGGATATCTGGTTGGGGTGTGGGCCTAGCAGGTGGAGGTCTGGGTTGGGGTGTGGGTCTAGCAGGTGTGGGTCTAGCAGGTGGTCGTCTGGGTTGGGGTGTGGGCCTAGCAGGTGGAGGTCTGGGTTGGGTTATGGGCATAGCAGGTGGAGGTCTGGGATGGGGTGTGGGCCTAGCAGGTGGAGGTCTGGGTTGGGGTGTGGGTCTAGCAGGTGGAGGTCTGGGTTGGGGTGTGGGCCTAGCAGGTGGAGGTCTGGGTTGGGGTGTGGGTCTAGCAGGTGGAGGTCTGGGTTGGGGTGTAGGCCTAGCAGGTGGAGGTCTGGTTGGGGTGTGAGCCTAGCAGGTGGATGTCTGGTTGGGGTGTGGGCCTAGCAGGTGGAGGTCTGGGTTGGGGTGTGGGTCTAGCAGGTGGAGGTCTGGGTTGGGGTGTGGGCCTAGCAGGTGGAGGTCTGGGTTGGGGTGTGGGTCCGCTGGGTGAGAACATACAGTATGTAACTGACTACAGTTCAATCCCAAAATAATTTTTGTCTCACTAAGCGAAAGCATCACGTTTAACTCACATGTTTTTCTTACTCAACTAGCAAAACAAAAGAACCTGTCTCGGCAGTATACTATTTCTAAAATAGAAATATACAAAGCATTCATGAAATCAGTATCTCCTGTTAAAAACGCAATGCAGATAAAGCAGCTGGTAAAATAGACTATTTACACCAGTCAACTTTGCTACGGCATTTCCAGTTACGTCCCAAATGGCACCCTATTCCCTCTGTAGTGCACTATTTTAGACCAGGGCCCAAAGGGTTCCTATTCCCTATGTAGTCCACTACTTTAGACCAGGGCCCAAAGGGTTCCTATTCCCTCTGTAGTGCACTACTTTAGACCAGGGCCCATAGGGTTCCATTTGGGATGTAGACTGTTTCTGTTCCTAACTGTGCGTGTGTATGTAATCCAAACCAGGGATTGTTTTCCAGAAATATAATATATAAACCTGGCCATGGCTGAGGTGCTGAGGCTCTGAGTGGCTGAGGCTGTAATACTATGAGTTGCTGAGGCTCTGAGATTCTGAGAGGCTGAGTGGCTGAGGCTCTGAGTGGCTGAGGCTCTGAGTGGCTGAGGCTCTGAGTGGCTGAGGCTCTGAGGTGCTGAGGCTCTGAGTGGCTGAGGCTCTGAGGTGCTGAGGCTCTGAGTGGCTGAGGCTGTAATACTATGAGTTGCTGAGGCTCTGAGATTCTGAGAGGCTGAGTGGCTGAGGCTCTGAGTGGCTGAGGCTCTGAGTGGCTGAGGCTCTGAGTGGCTGAGGCTCTGAGTGGCTGAGGCTCTGAGTGGCTGTGGCTCTGAGGTGCTGAGGCGCTGAGGCTCTGAGTGGCTGAGGCTCTGAGTGGCTGAGGCTGTAATACTATGAGTTGCTGAGGCTCTGAGATTCTGAGAGGCTGAGTGGCTGAGACTCTGAGTGGCTGAGGCTCTGAGTGGCTGAGGCTCTGAGTGGCTGAGGCTCTGAGTGGCTGTGGCTCTGAGTGGCTGTGGCTCTGAGTGGCTGTGGCTCTGAGTGGCTGAGGCTGTAATACTATGAGTTGCTGAGGCTCTGAGATTCTGAGAGGCTGAGGCTGTAATACTATGAGTTGCTGAGGCTCTGAGATTCTGAGAGGCTGAGTGGCTGAGGCTCTGAGTGGCTGTGGCTCTGAGTGGCTGTGGCTCTGAGTGGCTGAGGCTGTAATACTATGAGTTGCTGAGGCTCTGAGATTCTGAGAGGCTGAGGTGTTGAGGCTCTGAGTGGCTGAGGCTCTGAGTGGCTGAGGCTCTGAGTGGCTGAGGCTCTGAGTGGCTGTGGCTCTGAGTGGCTGAGGCTGTAATACTATGAGTTGCTGAGGCTCTGAGATTCTGAGAGGCTGAGACTCTGAGTGGCTGTGGCTCTAATACTATGAGTTGCTGAGGCTCTGAGATTCTGAGAGGCTGAGTGGCTGAGGCTCTGAGTGGCTGTGGCTCTGAGTGGCCCAGTGGCTCTGAGTGGCTGAGGCTGTAATACTATGAGTTGCTGAGGCTCTGAGATTCTGAGAGGCTGAGTGGCTGAGACTCTGAGTGGCTGTGGCTCTAATACTATGAGTTGCTGAGGCTCTGAGATTCTGAGAGGCTGAGTGGTTGAGACTCTGAGTGGCTGTGGCTCTAATACTATGAGTTGCTGAGGCTCTGAGATTCTGAGAGGCTGTGGCTGTAATACTATGAGTTGCTGAGGCTATAATACTCTGAGTGGCTGAGGCTGTAATACTATGAGTTGCTGAGGCTCTGAGTGGCCGAGGCTGTAATACTATGAGTTGCTGAGGCTCTGAGATTCTGAGAGGCTGAGGCTATAATACTCTGAGTGGCTGAGGCTGTAATACTATGAGTTGCTGAGGCTCTGAGATTCTGATGCTATAATTTTATTTATTTATTTTATTTTACCTTTATTTAACCAGGCAAGTCAGTTAAGAACACATTCTTATTTTCAATGACGAACAGTGGGCAGAACGACAGATTTGTACCTTGTCAGCTCGGGGGTTTGAACTCACAACCTTCCGGTTACTAGTCCAACGCTCTAACCACTAGGCTACACTGCCGCCCCATCATACTCTGAGTGGCTGAAGCTCTGAGTGGCTGAGGCTATAATACTCTGAGTGGCTGAGGCTATAATACTCTGAGTGGCTGAGGCTCTGAGTGGCTGAGGCTCTGAGTGGCTGAGGCTCTGATTGGCTGAGGCTCTGAGTGGCTGAGGCTCTGAATGGCTGAGGCTCTGAGTGGCTGAGGCTATAATACTCTGAGTTGCTGAGGCTTTGAGATTCTGAGAGGCTGAGTGGCTGAGGCTCTGAGTGGCCCAGTGGCTCAGGCTCTGGCTCTGAGTGGCTGAGGCTCTGAGTAGCTGAGGCTCTGAGTGGCCCAGTGGCTCAGGCTCTGGCCATGAGTGGCTGAGGCTCTGAGTGGCTGAGGCTCTGAGTGGTTGTGGCTCTGAGACTCTGTGTCTCTGAGGCTCTGTGGCTCTGTGGCTCTGAGGCTCTGTGTCTCTGGGGCTCTCTCTCTGTGGCTATGAGGCTCTGAGGCTCTGTTTCTCTATGTCTCTGTCTCGGTGTCTCTGTCTTGCATCTGCTTATTTAACAAACTCCTCAACCAATTAAAGCAGCTGCTCACGTGCCCAAGATCACCATGCGCAATACCAAGCGTCTGCTGGAGTGGTGTAAAGCTTGCCGCCATTGGACTAGGGAGCAGTGGAAATGCATTCTCTGGAGTGATTAATCACTACTCTTCACCATCTGGTAGTCCGACGGACGAATCTGGGTTTGGCGGATGCCAGGAGAACGCTACCTGCCCCAATGTATAGTCCCAACTGTAAAGTTTGGTGGATGAGGAATGATGGTCTGGGCCGGTTTTTCGTGGTTTGGACTAGGCCCCTTAGTTCCACTAAAATTATATGTTTTTATGTTTTATTAAACCGTTTGTAGGGGGTGAATCAGCTTTAATATTGCATCTAGATTGTAGCTTCCATCAATGTAATTGTCTGCATCATCTCCAATCACCCAACATCAGTACCAGTCTCACTAATGCTCTTGTGGCTGAATGTAATGAAATCAAATCCAATCGAATCAAATGTTATTTGTCACTTGCGCCGAATGCAAGTCGTGGCCAAAAGTCTTGAGAATTACACAAAAATGAATTTCCACAACGTTTGCTGCTTCAGTATCTTTAGATATTTTTTGTCAGATGTGGAAGACTGAAGTATAATTACAAGCATTTCATAAGTGTCAAAGGCTTTTATTGACAATTATATGAAGTTGATGCAGAGTCAATATTTGCATTGTTGACCCTTCTTTTTCAAGACCTTTCAAGACGCTGTCAATTAACTTCTGGGCCACATCCTGACTGATGGCAGCCCATTCTTGCATAATCAATGCTTGGAGTTTGTCAGAATTTGTGGGTTTTTGTTTGTCCACCCACCTCTTGAGGATTGACCATAAATTCTCAATGGGATTAAGGTCTGGGGAGTTTCCTGGCCATAGACCCAAAATATTTATGTTTTGTTCCCTGAGCAACTTAGTTATCACTTTTGACTTATGGGAAGGTGCTCCATCATGCTGGAAATGGCATTGTTTGTCACCAAACTGTTCCTGGATTGTTGGGAGAAGTTGCTCTTGGAGGATGTGTTGGTACCATTCTTTATTCATGGCTATGTTCTTAGGCAACATTGTGAGTGAGCCCACTCCCTTGGCTGAGAAGCAACCCCACACATGAATGGTCTCAGGATGCTTTACTGTTGGCATGACACAGGACTGATGGTAGCGCTCACCTTGTCTTCTCCAGACAAGCTTTTTTCCCCAAATAATTGGGAATGGGTTTCATCATAGAAAATGAAATTTACGCCAGTCCTCAGCAGTCCAATCCCTGTACCTTTTGCAGAACATGGGTCTGTCCCTGATGTTTTTCCTGGAGAGAGGTGGCTTCTTTGCTGCACTTCTTGACACCAGGCCATCCTCCAAAATGGCCTGGAGTATATGCAAATTGCCATCATACCAACTGAGGCAGCAGACTGTGAAAATTAATATTTGTGTCATTCTCAAAACTTTTGGCTACGACTTTATACCTTACAGTGAAATGCTGACTGACAAGCCCTTTACCAACAATGCATTTCTAAGAAAAATCAGTGTAAGAACATTTTTATTAAAATAAACTGAAGTAAAAAATAAATTAATAAAAAAGCAACAATAAAATAACAGTAGCGAGGCTAAATGCAGAGGATACTGGTACAGAGTCAATGTGGAGGCTATATACAGGGTGTTACGATACAGAGTCAATGTGGAGGCTATATAAAGGGGGCAATGGTACAGAGTCAATGTGGAGGCTATATATAGGGGTACCGGTACAGAGTCAATGTGGAGGCTATATACAGGGTGTTACGATACAGAGTCAATGTGGAGGCTATATAAAGGGGGCAATGGTACAGAGTCAATGTGGAGGCTATATACAGGGGGTAGCGGTACAGAGTCAATGTGGAGGCTATATACAGGGGGTACTGGTACAGAGTCAATGTGGAGGCTATATACAGGGGGTACTGGTACAGAGTCAATGTGGAGGCTATATACAGGGGGTACTGGTACAGAGTCAATGTGGAGGCTATATACAGGGATACAAGGGGTACCGTTACAGAGTCAATGTGTAGGCTATATACAGGGGGTACCGGTACAGAGTCAATGTGGAGGCTATATACAGGGGGTAGTGGTACAGAGTCAATGTGGAGGATATATACAGGGGGTACTGGTACAGAGTCAATGTGGAGGCTATATGCAGGGGGTACCGGTACAGTCAATGTGGAGGCTATATACAGGGGGTAGTGGTACAGAGTCAATGTGGAGGCTATATACAGGGGGTAGTGGTACAGAGTCAATGTGAAGGCTATATACAGGGGGTAGTGGTACAGAGTCAATGTGGAGGCTATATACAGGGGGTAGTTGTACCGAGTCAATGTGGAGGCTATATACAGGGGGTACCGGTACAGAGTCAATGTGGAGGCTATATACAGGGGGTACCATTACAGAGTCAATGTGGAGGCTATATACAGGGGGTAGCGGTACAGAGTAAATGTGGAGGCTATGTACAGGAGGTACTGGTACAGAGTCAATGTGGAGGCTATATACAGGGGGTAGTGGTACAGAGTCAATGTGGAGGCTATATACAGGGGGTAGTGGTACAGAGTCAATATGAAGGCTATATACAGGGGGTACTGGTACAGAGTCAATGTGGAGGATATATACAGATGGTACCGGTACAGAGTCAATGTGGAGGCTATATACAGGGGGTAGTTGTACCGAGTCAATGTGGAGGCTATATACAGGGGGTACCGGTACAGAGTCAATGTGGAGGCTATATACAGGGGGTACCATTACAGAGTCAATGTGGAGGCTATATACAGGGGGTAGCGGTACAGAGTAAATGTGGAGGCTATATACAGGACGTACTGGTACAGAGTCATTGTGGAGGCTATATACAGGGGGTACTGGTACAGAGTCAATGTGGAGGCTATATACAGGGGGTACCGGTATCGAGTCAATGTGGAAGCTATATACAGGGTGTACTAGTACAGAGTCAATGTGGAGGCTATATACAGGCGGTACTGGTACAGAGTCAATGTGGAGGCTATATACAGGGGGTAGTGGTACAGAGTCAATGTGAAGGCTGGAAGTGGTACCGAGTCACTGTGGAGGCTATATACAGGGGGTACCGGTACAGAGTCAATGTGGAGGTTATATACAGGGGGTACTGGTACAGAGTCAATGTGGAGGCTATATACAGGGGGTACCGGTACAGAGTCAATGTGGAGGCTATACACAGGGATACAAGGGGTACCGTTACAGAGTCAATGTGTAGGCTATAAACAGGGGTACTGGTACAGAGTCAATGTGAAGGCTATATACAGGGGGTACCGGTACAGAGTCAATGTGGAGGCTATATACAGGGGGTAGCGGTACAGAGTAAATGTGGAGGCTATATACAGGGGGTACTGGTACAGAGTCAATGTGGAGGCTATATACAGGGGGTACTGGTACAGAGTCAATGTGGAGGCTATATACAGGGGGTACCGGTACAGAGTCAATGTGGAGGCTATATACAGGGTGTATCGGTATAGAGTCAATGTGGAGGCTATATACAGGGGGTAGCGGTACAGAGTCAATGTGGAGGATATATACAGGGGGTACTGGTACAGAGTCAATGTGGAGGCTATATACAGGGATACAAGGGGTACCGTTACAGAGTCAATGTGGAGGCTATATACAGGGGGTACCTGTACAGAGTCAATGTGGAGGCTATATACAGGGATACAAGGGGTACCGTTACAGAGTCAATGTGTAGGCTATATACAGGGGGTACCGGTACAGAGTCAATGTGGAGGCTATACACAGGGGGTAGTGGTACAGAGTCAATGTGGAGGCTATATACAGGGGGTACTGGTACAGAGTCAATGTGGAGGCTATATGCAGGGGGTACCGGTACAGTCAATGTGGAGGCTATATACAGGGGGTAGTGGTACAGAGTCAATGTGGAGGCTATATACAGGGGGTAGTGGTACAGAGTCAATGTGAAGGCTATATACAGGGGGTAGTGGTACAGAGTCAATGTGGAGGCTATATACAGGGGGTACCATTACAGAGTCAATGTGGAGGCTATATACAGGGGGTACCGGTACAGAGTCAATGTGGAGGCTATACACAGGGGGTAGTGGTACAGAGTCAATGTGGAGGCTATATACAGGGGGTACTGGTACAGAGTCAATGTGGAGGCTATATGCAGGGGGTACCGGTACAGTCAATGTGGAGGCTATATACAGGGGGTAGCGGTACAGAGTAAATGTGGAGGCTATGTACAGGAGGTACTGGTACAGAGTCAATGTGGAGGCTATATACAGGGGGTAGTGGTACAGAGTCAATGTGGAGGCTATATACAGGGGGTAGTGGTACAGAGTCAATATGAAGGCTATATACAGGGGGTACTGGTACAGAGTCAATGTGGAGGATATATACAGATGGTACCGGTACAGAGTCAATGTGGAGGCTATATACAGGGGGTAGTTGTACCGAGTCAATGTGGAGGCTATATACAGGGGGTACCGGTACAGAGTCAATGTGGAGGCTATATACAGGGGGTACCATTACAGAGTCAATGTGGAGGCTATATACAGGGGGTAGCGGTACAGAGTAAATGTGGAGGCTATATACAGGACGTACTGGTACAGAGTCATTGTGGAGGCTATATACAGGGGGTACTGGTACAGAGTCAATGTGGAGGCTATATACAGGGGGTACCGGTATCGAGTCAATGTGGAAGCTATATACAGGGTGTACTAGTACAGAGTCAATGTGGAGGCTATATACAGGCGGTACTGGTACAGAGTCAATGTGGAGGCTATATACAGGGGGTAGTGGTACAGAGTCAATGTGAAGGCTGGAAGTGGTACCGAGTCACTGTGGAGGCTATATACAGGGGGTACCGGTACAGAGTCAATGTGGAGGTTATATACAGGGGGTACTGGTACAGAGTCAATGTGGAGGCTATATACAGGGGGTACCGGTACAGAGTCAATGTGGAGGCTATACACAGGGATACAAGGGGTACCGTTACAGAGTCAATGTGTAGGCTATAAACAGGGGGTACTGGTACAGAGTCAATGTGAAGGCTATATACAGGGGGTACCGGTACAGAGTCAATGTGGAGGCTATATACAGGGGGTAGCGGCACAGAGTAAATGTGGAGGCTATATACAGGGGGTACTGGTACAGAGTCAATGTGGAGGCTATATACAGGGGGTACTGGTACAGAGTCAATGTGGAGGCTATATACAGGGGGTACCGGTACAGAGTCAATGTGGAGGCTATATACAAGGTGTATCGGTATAGAGTCAATGTGGAGGCTATATACAGGGGGTAGCGGTACAGAGTCAATGTGGAGGATATATACAGGGGGTACTGGTACAGAGTCAATGTGGAGGCTATATACAGGGATACAAGGGGTACCGTTACAGAGTCAATGTGGAGGCTATATACAGGGGGTACCTGTACAGAGTCAATGTGGAGGCTATATACAGGGATACAAGGGGTACCGTTACAGAGTCAATGTGTAGGCTATATACAGGGGGTACCGGTACAGAGTCAATGTGGAGGCTATACACAGGGGGTAGTGGTACAGAGTCAATGTGGAGGCTATATACAGGGGGTACTGGTACAGAGTCAATGTGGAGGCTATATGCAGGGGGTACCGGTACAGTCAATGTGGAGGCTATATACAGGGGGTAGTGGTACAGAGTCAATGTGGAGGCTATATACAGGGGGTAGTGGTACAGAGTCAATGTGAAGGCTATATACAGGGGGTAGTGGTACAGAGTCAATGTGGAGGCTATATACAGGGGGTAGTTGTACCGAGTCAATGTGGAGGCTATATACAGGGGGTACCGGTACAGAGTCAATGTGGAGGCTATATACAGGGGGTACCATTACAGAGTCAATGTGGAGGCTATATACAGGGGGTAGCGGTACAGAGTAAATGTGGAGGCTATGTACAGGAGGTACTGGTACAGAGTCAATGTGGAGGCTATATACAGGGGGTAGTGGTACAGAGTCAATGTGGAGGCTATATACAGGGGGTAGTGGTACAGAGTCAATATGAAGGCTATATACAGGGGGTACTGGTACAGAGTCAATGTGGAGGATATATACAGATGGTACCGGTACAGAGTCAATGTGGAGGCTATATACAGGGGGTAGTTGTACCGAGTCAATGTGGAGGCTATATACAGGGGGTACCGGTACAGAGTCAATGTGGAGGCTATATACAGGGGGTACCATTACAGAGTCAATGTGGAGGCTATATACAGGGGGTAGCGGTACAGAGTAAATGTGGAGGCTATATACAGGACGTACTGGTACAGAGTCATTGTGGAGGCTATATACAGGGGGTACTGGTACAGAGTCAATGTGGAGGCTATATACAGGGGGTACCGGTATCGAGTCAATGTGGAAGCTATATACAGGGTGTACTAGTACAGAGTCAATGTGGAGGCTATATACAGGCGGTACTGGTTCAGAGTCAATGTGGAGGCTATATACAGGGGGTACTGGTACAGAGTCAATGTGGAGGCTATATACAGGGGGTACTGGTACAGAGTCAATGTGGAGGCTATATACAGGGGTAGTGGTACAGAGTCAATGTGAAGGCTGGAAGTGGTACCGAGTCACTGTGGAGGCTATATACAGGGGGTACCGGTACAGAGTCAATGTGGAGGTTATATACAGGGGGTACTGGTACAGAGTCAATGTGGAGGCTATATACAGGGGGTACCGGTACAGAGTCAATGTGGAGGCTATATACAGGGATACAAGGGGTACCGTTACAGAGTCAATGTGTAGGCTATAAACAGGGGGTACTGGTACAGAGTCAATGTGAAGGCTATATACAGGGGGTACCGGTACAGAGTCAATGTGGAGGCTATATACAGGGGGTAGCGGTACAGAGTAAATGTGGAGGCTATATACAGGGGTACTGGTACAGAGTCAATGTGGAGGCTATATACAGGGGGTACTGGTACAGAGTCAATGTGGAGGCTATATACAGGGGGTACCGGTACAGAGTCAATGTGGAGGCTATATACAGGGTGTACTAGTACAGAGTCAATGTGGAGGCTATATACAGGGGGTACCGGTATAGAGTCAATGTGGAGGCTATATACAGGGGGTAGCGGTACAGAGTCAATGTGGAGGATATATACAGGGGGTACTGGGACAGAGTCAATGTGGAGGCTATATACAGGGGGTACTGGGACAGAGTCAATGTGGAGGCTATATACAGGGGGTAGCGGTACAGAGTCAATGTGGAGGCTATATACAGGGATACAAGGGGTACCGTTACAGAGTCAATGTGGAGGCTATATACATGGGGTACCGGTACAGAGTCAATGTGGAGGCTATATACAGGGGGTACTGGTAAAGAGTCAATGTTAAGGCGATATACAGGGGGAACCAATACAGAGTCAATGTGGAGGCTATATACAGGGGGTACCGGTACAGAGTCAATGTGGAGGCTATATACAGGGGGTACCGGTAGAGAGTAAATGTGGAGGTTATATACAGGGGGTACTGGTACAGAGTCAATGTGGAGGCTATATGCAGGGGGTACCGGTACAGAGTCAATGTGGAGGCTACATACAGGGGGTACTGGTACAGAGTCAATGTGGAGGCTATATACAGGGATACAAGGGGTACCGTTACAGAGTCAATGTGGAGGCTATATACAGGGGGTACCTGTACAGAGTCAATGTGGAGGCTATATACAGGGATACAAGGGGTACCGTTACAGAGTCAATGTGTAGGCTATATACAGGGGGTACCGGTACAGAGTCAATGTGGAGGCTATACACAGGGGGTAGTGGTACAGAGTCAATGTGGAGGCTATATACAGGGGGTACTGGTACAGAGTCAATGTGGAGGCTATATGCAGGGGGTACCGGTACAGTCAATGTGGAGGCTACGGTTGGAGCGAGCGAGCGGCCGCATCTACACTTCGGTCCGCAGGTAGTATAACTTTTTATAACTTTTCATTACATTTCGTTATAGTACAACGGTTTGATTTGTCTAATCTTAGCAATTTCTTCTTAGCCAGCTACATAGCCGTCCTTGTATCAACGACAATTGCATAATTATCGTATTTCGTCGTCCTAACGTATCTGCCCAGCAGCTAGCTAAGCAGCTAAGCAGCTAGCTAACATCCACTGTCCACTAGCACTGTAGTAACTATTACACTCAACTGAACGACTCGATTAGCGTAGTGTCAGCTAGCTACATAGTTGTCTTCGTATCCAAGATAATTGTGCAGTTTAGAGTGTGTAGACTTAGAGTGATTATCTTAATTTACCGAGGTTAGCTAGCCAGCTATTTGTCGTCCTTAACGTAGGAAATGCTGCTAGCTAGCTAGCCAACAGCTAGCCAACCTCTACCGAATTGAACTCCAACTACCCGGTCAACATTCCGCGTCGTTCCACAGGTAGTATCACATTTTCATTTCACTTCATTACAGTACAACGGTTTGATTTGTTTGATCGTAGCTAGCCAGCTACATAGCCGTCTTTGTATCTAAGACAATTGTGTAGTCTAGAGCGATTTTCTAGGTTAGCTTTCTAGGTTAGCTGGCCAGCTATTGTCGTTCTTCTACTGTTTGAATAGCAGCACCGTAGTAACTATTACAGTACAACGGTTTGTTTTGTTTGATCGTAGCTAGCTAGATACATAGCCGTCTTTGTATCTAAGACAATTGTGTAGCCTAGAGCGATTTTCTAGGTTAGCCAGCCAGCTATTGTCGTTCTTTTAAGTAACGGAACGCAATCAACCTTTAGCTAGCTAGCCAGCTAGCCCCCGAATAGCACCACTGTAGAAACTATTACACTCGACGGAACGACTTGATTAGTGTAGTGTCAACATCGCAGCCACTACCAGCTAGCCTACTCCAGCAGTACTGTTTCATTTCAATCATTTTAGTCAATAAGATTCTTGCTACGTAAGCTTAACTTTCTGAACATTCGAGACGTGTAGTCCACTTGTCATTCCAATCTCCTTTGCATTAGCGTAGCCTCTTCTGTACCCTGTTAACTATGTGTCTATCTATCCCTGTTCTCTCCTCTCTGCACAGACCATACAAACGCTCCACACCGCGTGGCCGCGGCCACCCTAATCTGGTGGTCCCAGCGCGCACGACCCACGTGGAGTTCCTGGTCTCCGGTAGCCTCTGGAACTGCCGATCTGCGGCCAACAAGGCAGAGTTCATCTCAGCCTATGCCTCCCTCCAGTCCCTCGACTTCCTGGCACTGACGGAAACATGGATCACCACAGATAACACTGCTACTCCTACTGCTCTCTCTTCGTCCACCCACGTGTTCTCGCACACCCCGAGAGCTTCTGGTCAGCGGGGTGGTGGCACCGGGATCCTCATCTCTCCCAAGTGGTCATTCTCTCTCTCTCCCCTTACCCATCTATCTATCGCCTCCTTTGAATTCCATGCTGTCACAGTTACCAGCCCTTTCAAGCTTAACATTCTTATCATTTATCGCCCTCCAGGTTCCCTCGGAGAGTTCATCAATGAGCTTGATGCCTTGATAAGCTCCTTTCCTGAGGACGGCTCACCTCTCACAGTCCTGGGCGACTTTAACCTCCCCACGTCTACCTTTGACTCATTCCTCTCTGCCTCCTTCTTTCCACTCCTCTCCTCTTTTGACCTCACCCTCTCACCTTCCCCCCTACTCACAAGGCAGGCAATACGCTCGACCTCATCTTTACTAGATGCTGTTCTTCCACTAACCTCACTGCAACTCCCCTCCAAGTCTCCGACCACTACCTTGTATCCTTTTCCCTCTCGCTCTCATCCAACACTTCCCACACTGCCCCTACTCGGATGGTATCGCGCCGTCCCAACCTTCGCTCTCTCTCCCCGCTACTCTTTCCTCTTCCATCCTTTCATCTCTTCCCTCTGCTCATACCTTCTCCAACCTTTCTCCTGACTCTGCCTCCTCAACCCTCCTCTCTTCCCTTTCTGCATCCTTTGACTCTCTATGTCCCCTATCCTCCAGGCCGGCTCGGTCCTCCCCTCCCGCTCCGTGGCTCGATGACTCATTGCGAGCTCACAGAACAGAGCTCCGGGCAGCCGAGCGGAAATGGAGGAAAACCCGCCTCCCTGCGGACCTGGCATCCTTTCACTCCCTCCTCTCTACATTTTCCTCCTCTGTCTCTGCTGCTAAAGCCACCTTCTACCACTCTAAATTCCAAGCATCTGCCTCTAACCCTAGGAAGCTCTTTGCCACCTTCTCCTCCCTTCTGAATCCTCCTCCCCCTCCCCCCCTCCTCCCTCTCTGCAGATGACTTCGTCAACCATTTTGAAAAGAAGGTCGACGACATCCGATCCTCGTTTGCTAAGTCAAACGACACCGCTGGTTCTGCTCACACTGCCCTACCCTGTGCTCTGACCTCTTTCTCCCCTCTCTCTCCAGATGAAATCTCGCTTCTTGTGACGGCCGGCCGCCCAACAACCTGCCCGCTCGACCCTATCCCCTCCTCTCTCCTCCAGACCATTTCCGGGGACCTTCTCCCTTACCTCACCTCGCTCATCAACTCATCCCTGACCGCTGGCTACGTCCCTTCCATCTTCAAGAGAGCGAGAGTTGCACCCCTTCTGAAGAAACCTACACTCGATCCCTCCGATGTCAACAACTACAGACCAGTATCCCTTCTTTCTTTTCTCTCCAAAACTCTTGAACGTGCCGTCCTTGGCCAGCTCTCCCTCTATCTCTCTCAGAATGACCTTCTTGATCCAAATCAGTCAGGTTTCAAGACTAGTCATTCAACTGAGACTGCTCTTCTCTGCATCACGGAGGCGCTCCGCACTGCTAAAGCTAACTCTCTCTCCTCTGCTCTCATCCTTCTAGACCTATCGGCTGCCTTCGACACTGTGAACCATCAGATCCTCCTCTCCACCCTCTCCGAGTTGGGCATCTCCGGCGCGGCCCACGCTTGGATTGCGTCCTACCTGACAGGTCGCTCCTACCAGGTGGCGTGGCGAGAATCTGTCTCCTCGCCACGCGCTCTCACCACTGGTGTCCCCCAGGGCTCTGTTCTAGGCCCTCTCCTATTCTCGCTATACACCAAGTCACTTGGCTCTGTCATAACCTCACATGGTCTCTCCTATCATTGCTATGCAGACGACACACAATTAATCTTCTCCTTTCCCCTTCTGATGACCAGGTGGCGAATCGCATCTCTGCATGTCTGGCAGACATATCAGTGTGGATGACGGATCACCACCTCAAGCTGAACCTCGGCAAGACGGAGCTGCTCTTCCTCCCGGGGAAGGACTGCCCGTTCCATGATCTCGCCATCACGGTTGACAACTCCACTGTGTCCTCCTCCCAGAGCGCTAAGAACCTTGGCGTGATCCTGGACAACACCCTGTCGTTCTCAACCAACATCATGGCGGTGGCCCGTTCCTGTAGGTTCATGCTCTACAACATCCGCAGAGTACGACCCTGCCTCACCCAGGAAGCGGCGCAGGTCCTAATCCAGGCACTTGTCATCTCCCGTCTGGATTACTGCAACTCGCTGTTGGCTGGGCTCCCTGCCTGTGCCATTAAACCCCTACAACTCATCCAGAACGCCGCAGCCCGTCTGGTGTTCAACCTTCCCAAGTTCTCTCACGTCACCCCGCTCCTCCGCTCTCTCCACTGGCTTCCAGTTGAAGCTCGCATCCGCTACAAGACCATGGTGCTTGCCTACGGAGCTGTGAGGGGAACGGCACCGCAGTACCTCCAGGCTCTGATCAGGCCCTACACCCAAGCAAGGGCACTGCGTTCATCCTCCTCTGGCCTGCTCGCCTCCCTGCCATTGAGGAAGTACAGTTCCCGCTCAGCCCAGTCAAAACTGTTCGCTGCTCTGGCCCCCCAATGGTGGAACAAACTCCCTCACGACGCCAGGACAGCGGAGTCAATCACCACCTTCCGGAGACACCTGAAACCCCACCTCTTCAAGGAATACCTAGGATAGGATAAGTAATCCTTCACCACCCCCCCCCCCCCCCCCCTTAATGACTTAGATGCACTATTGTAAAGTGGCTGTTCCACTGGATGTCAGAAGGTGAATTCACCAATTTGTAAGTCGCTCTGGATAAGAGCGTCTGCTAAATGACTTAAATGTAATGTTAAATGTATATACAGGGGGTAGTGGTACAGAGTCAATGTGGAGGCTATATACAGGGGGTAGTGGTACAGAGTCAATGTGAAGGCTATATACAGGGGGTAGTGGTACAGAGTCAATGTGGAGGCTATATACAGGGGGTAGTTGTACCGAGTCAATGTGGAGGCTATATACAGGGGGTACCGGTACAGAGTCAATGTGGAGGCTATATACAGGGGTACCATTACAGAGTCAATGTGGAGGCTATATACAGGGGGTAGCGGTACAGAGTAAATGTGGAGGCTATGTACAGGAGGTACTGGTACAGAGTCAATGTGGAGGCTATATACAGGGGGTAGTGGTACAGAGTCAATGTGGAGGCTATATACAGGGGGTAGTGGTACAGAGTCAATATGAAGGCTATATACAGGGGGTACTGGTACAGAGTCAATGTGGAGGATATATACAGATGGTACCGGTACAGAGTCAATGTGGAGGCTATATACAGGGGGTAGTTGTACCGAGTCAATGTGGAGGCTATATACAGGGGGTACCGGTACAGAGTCAATGTGGAGGCTATATACAGGGGGTACCATTACAGAGTCAATGTGGAGGCTATATACAGGGGGTAGCGGTACAGAGTAAATGTGGAGGCTATATACTGGACGTACTGGTACAGAGTCATTGTGGAGGCTATATACAGGGGGTACTGGTACAGAGTCAATGTGGAGGCTATATACAGGGGGTACCGGTATCGAGTCAATGTGGAAGCTATATACAGGGTGTACTAGTACAGAGTCAATGTGGAGGCTATATACAGGCGGTACTGGTTCAGAGTCAATGTGGAGGCTATATACAGGGGGTACTGGTACAGAGTCAATGTGGAGGCTATATACAGGGGGTACTGGTACAGAGTCAATGTGGAGGCTATATACAGGGGGTAGTGGTACAGAGTCAATGTGAAGGCTGGAAGTGGTACCGAGTCACTGTGGAGGCTATATACAGGGGGTACCGGTACAGAGTCAATGTGGAGGTTATATACAGGGGGTACTGGTACAGAGTCAATGTGGAGGCTATATACAGGGGGTACCGGTACAGAGTCAATGTGGAGGCTATATACAGGGGGTACTGGTACAGAGTCAATGTGGAGGCTATATACAGGGGGTACTGGTACAGAGTCAATGTGTAGGCTATAAACAGGGGGTACTGGTACAGAGTCAATGTGAAGGCTATATACAGGGGGTACCGGTACAGAGTCAATGTGGAGGCTATATACAGGGGGTAGCGGTACAGAGTAAATGTGGAGGCTATATACAGGGGGTACTGGTACAGAGTCAATGTGGAGGCTATATACAGGGGGTACTGGTACAGAGTCAATGTGGAGGCTATATACAGGGGGTACCGGTACAGAGTCAATGTGGAGGCTATATACAGGGTGTACTAGTACAGAGTCAATGTGGAGGCTATATACAGGGGGTACCGGTATAGAGTCAATGTGGAGGCTATATACAGGGGGTAGCGGTACAGAGTCAATGTGGAGGATATATACAGGGGTACTGGGACAGAGTCAATGTGGAGGCTATATACAGGGGGTACTGGGACAGAGTCAATGTGGAGGCTATATACAGGGGGTAGCGGTACAGAGTCAATGTGGAGGCTATATACAGGGATACAAGGGGTACCGTTACAGAGTCAATGTGGAGGCTATATACATGGGGTACCGGTACAGAGTCAATGTGGAGGCTATATACAGGGGGTACTGGTAAAGAGTCAATGTTAAGGCGATATACAGGGGGAACCAATACAGAGTCAATGTGGAGGCTATATACAGGGGGTACCGGTACAGAGTCAATGTGGAGGCTATATACAGGGGGTACCGGTAGAGAGTAAATGTGGAGGTTATATACAGGGGGTACTGGTACAGAGTCAATGTGGAGGCTATATGCAGGGGGTACCGGTACAGAGTCAATGTGGAGGCTACATACAGGGGGTACTGGTACAGAGTCAATGTGGAGGCTATATACAGGGGGTACCGGTATCGAGTCAATGTGGAAGCTATATACAGGGTGTACTAGTACAGAGTCAATGTGGAGGCTATATACAGGCGGTACTGGTACAGAGTCAATGTGGAGGCTATATACAGGGGGTAGTGGTACAGAGTCAATGTGAAGGCTGGAAGTGGTACCGAGTCACTGTGGAGGCTATATACAGGGGGTACCGGTACAGAGTCAATGTGGAGGTTATATACAGGGGTTACTGGTACAGAGTCAATGTGGAGGCTATATACAGGGGGTACCGGTACAGAGTCAATGTGGAGGCTATATACAGGAATACAAGGGGTACCGTTACAGAGTCAATGTGTAGGCTATAAACAGGGGGTACTGGTACAGAGTCAATGTGAAGGCTATATACAGGGGGTACCGGTACAGAGTCAATGTGGAGGCTATATACAGGGGGTAGCGGTACAGAGTAAATGTGGAGGCTATATACAGGGGGTACTGGTACAGAGTCAATGTGGAGGCTATATACAGGGGGTACTGGTACAGAGTCAATGTGGAGGCTATATACAGGGGGTACCGGTACAGAGTCAATGTGGAGGCTATATACAGGGTGTACTAGTACAGAGTCAATGTGGAGGCTATATACAGGGGGTACCGGTATAGAGTCAATGTGGAGGCTATATACAGGGGGTAGCGGTACAGAGTCAATGTGGAGGATATATACAGGGGGTACTGGGACAGAGTCAATGTGGAGGCTATATACAGGGGGTACTGGGACAGAGTCAATGTGGAGGCTATATACAGGGGGTAGCGGTACAGAGTCAATGTGGAGGCTATATACAGGGATACAAGGGGTACCGTTACAGAGTCAATGTGGAGGCTATATACAGGGGGTACCGGTACAGAGTCAATGTGGAGGCTATATACAGGGGGTACTGGTAAAGAGTCAATGTTAAGGCGATATACAGGGGGAACCAATACAGAGTCAATGTGGAGGCTATATACAGGGGGTACCGGTACAGAGTCAATGTGGAGGCTATATACAGGGGGTACCGGTAGAGAGTAAATGTGGAGGTTATATACAGGGGGTACTGGTACAGAGTCAATGTGGAGGCTATATGCAGGGGGTACCGGTACAGAGTCAATGTGGAGGCTACATACAGGGGGTACTGGTACAGAGTCAATGTGGAGGCTATATACAGGGGGTACTGGTACAGAGTCAATGTGGAGGCTATATACAGGGGGTACCGGTACATAGTCAATGTGGAAGCTATATACAGTGGGTACCGGTACAGAGTCAATGTGGAGACTATATACAGGGGGTACTGGTACAGAGTCAATGTGAAGGCTATATACAGGTGGTACCGGTACAGAGTCAATGTGGAGGCTATATACAGGGGGTAGTGGTACAGAGTCAATGTGGAGGCTATATACAGGGGGTAGTGGTACCGAGTCAATGTGGAGGATATATACAGATGGTACCGGTACAGAGTCAATGTGGAGGCTATATACAGGGGGTAGTTGTACCGAGTCATTGTGGAGGCTATATACAGGGGGTACCGGTACAGAGTCAATGTGGAGGCTATATACAGGGGGTACCGGTACAGAGTCAATGTGGAGGCTATATACAGGGGGTAGCGGTACAGAGTCAGTGTGGAGGCTATATACAGGGGGTACCGGTAGAGAGTAAATGTGGAGGTTATATACAGGGGGTACTGGTACAGAGTCAATGTGGAGGCTATATGCAGGGGGTACCGGTACAGAGTCAATGTGGAGGCTACATACAGGGGGTACTGGTACAGAGTCAATGTGGAGGCTATATACAGGGGGTACCGGTACATAGTCAATGTGGAAGCTATATACAGTGGGTACCGGTACAGAGTCAATGTGGAGACTATATACAGGCGGTACTGGTACAGAGTCAATGTGGAGGCTATATACAGGGGGTAGTGGTACAGAGTCAATGTGAAGGCTGGAAGTGGTACCGAGTCACTGTGGAGGCTATATACAGGGGGTACCGGTACAGAGTCAATGTGGAGGTTATATACAGGGGTTACTGGTACAGAGTCAATGTGGAGGCTATATACAGGGGGTACTGGTACAGAGTCAATGTGGAGGCTATATACAGGGATACAAGGGGTACCGTTACAGAGTCAATGTGTAGGCTATAAACAGGGGGTACTGGTACAGAGTCAATGTGAAGGCTATATACAGGGGGTACCGGTACAGAGTCAATGTGGAGGCTATATACAGGGGGTAGCGGTACAGAGTAAATGTGGAGGCTATATACAGGGGGTACTGGTACAGAGTCAATGTGGAGGCTATATACAGGGGGTACTGGTACAGAGTCAATGTGGAGGCTATATACAGGGGGTACCGGTACAGAGTCAATGTGGAGGCTATATACAGGGTGTACTAGTACAGAGTCAATGTGGAGGCTATATACAGGGGGTACCGGTATAGAGTCAATGTGGAGGCTATATACAGGGGGTAGCGGTACAGAGTCAATGTGGAGGATATATACAGGGGGTACTGGGACAGAGTCAATGTGGAGGCTATATACAGGGGGTACTGGGACAGAGTCAATGTGGAGGCTATATACAGGGGGTAGCGGTACAGAGTCAATGTGGAGGCTATATACAGGGATACAAGGGGTACCGTTACAGAGTCAATGTGGAGGCTATATACAGGGGGTACCGGTACAGAGTCAATGTGGAGGCTATATACAGGGGGTACTGGTAAAGAGTCAATGTTAAGGCGATATACAGGGGGAACCAATACAGAGTCAATGTGGAGGCTATATACAGGGGGTACCGGTACAGAGTCAATGTGGAGGCTATATACAGGGGGTACCGGTAGAGAGTAAATGTGGAGGTTATATACAGGGGGTACTGGTACAGAGTCAATGTGGAGGCTATATGCAGGGGGTACCGGTACAGAGTCAATGTGGAGGCTACATACAGGGGGTACTGGTACAGAGTCAATGTGGAGGCTATATACAGGGGGTACTGGTACAGAGTCAATGTGGAGGCTATATACAGGGGGTACCGGTACATAGTCAATGTGGAAGCTATATACAGTGGGTACCGGTACAGAGTCAATGTGGAGACTATATACAGGGGGTAGTTGTACCGAGTCATTGTGGAGGCTATATACAGGGGGTACCGGTACAGAGTCAATGTGGAGGCTATATACAGGGGGTACCGGTACAGAGTCAATGTGGAGGCTATATACAGGGGGTAGCGGTACAGAGTCAATGTGGAGGCTATATACAGGAGGTACTGGTACAGAGTCAATGTGGAGGCTATATACAGGGGGTACTGGTAAAGAGTCAATGTGAAGGCTATATACAGGTGGTACCGGTACAGAGTCAATGTGGAGGCTATATACAGGGGGTAGTGGTACAGAGTCAATGTGGAGGCTATATACAGGGGGTAGTGGTACCGAGTCAATGTGGAGGATATATACAGATGGTACCGGTACAGAGTCAATGTGGAGGCTATATACAGGGGGTAGTTGTACCGAGTCATTGTGGAGGCTATATACAGGGGGTACCGGTACAGAGTCAATGTGGAGGCTATATACAGGGGGTACCGGTACAGAGTCAATGTGGAGGCTATATACAGGGGGTAGCGGTACAGAGTCAGTGTGGAGGCTATATACAGGGGGTACCGGTAGAGAGTAAATGTGGAGGTTATATACAGGGGGTACTGGTACAGAGTCAATGTGGAGGCTATATGCAGGGGGTACCGGTACAGAGTCAATGTGGAGGCTACATACAGGGGGTACTGGTACAGAGTCAATGTGGAGGCTATATACAGGGGGTACCGGTACATAGTCAATGTGGAAGCTATATACAGTGGGTACCGGTACAGAGTCAATGTGGAGACTATATACAGGCGGTACTGGTACAGAGTCAATGTGGAGGCTATATACAGGGGGTAGTGGTACAGAGTCAATGTGAAGGCTGGAAGTGGTACCGAGTCACTGTGGAGGCTATATACAGGGGGTACCGGTACAGAGTCAATGTGGAGGTTATATACAGGGGTTACTGGTACAGAGTCAATGTGGAGGCTATATACAGGGGGTACTGGTACAGAGTCAATGTGGAGGCTATATACAGGGATACAAGGGGTACCGTTACAGAGTCAATGTGTAGGCTATAAACAGGGGGTACTGGTACAGAGTCAATGTGAAGGCTATATACAGGGGGTACCGGTACAGAGTCAATGTGGAGGCTATATACAGGGGGTAGCGGTACAGAGTAAATGTGGAGGCTATATACAGGGGTACTGGTACAGAGTCAATGTGGAGGCTATATACAGGGGGTACTGGTACAGAGTCAATGTGGAGGCTATATACAGGGGGTACCGGTACAGAGTCAATGTGGAGGCTATATACAGGGTGTACTAGTACAGAGTCAATGTGGAGGCTATATACAGGGGGTACCGGTATAGAGTCAATGTGGAGGCTATATACAGGGGTAGCGGTACAGAGTCAATGTGGAGGATATATACAGGGGGTACTGGGACAGAGTCAATGTGGAGGCTATATACAGGGGGTACTGGGACAGAGTCAATGTGGAGGCTATATACAGGGGGTAGCGGTACAGAGTCAATGTGGAGGCTATATACAGGGATACAAGGGGTACCGTTACAGAGTCAATGTGGAGGCTATATACAGGGGGTACCGGTACAGAGTCAATGTGGAGGCTATATACAGGGGGTACTGGTAAAGAGTCAATGTTAAGGCGATATACAGGGGGAACCAATACAGAGTCAATGTGGAGGCTATATACAGGGGGTACCGGTACAGAGTCAATGTGGAGGCTATATACAGGGGGTACCGGTAGAGAGTAAATGTGGAGGTTATATACAGGGGGTACTGGTACAGAGTCAATGTGGAGGCTATATGCAGGGGGTACCGGTACAGAGTCAATGTGGAGGCTACATACAGGGGGTACTGGTACAGAGTCAATGTGGAGGCTATATACAGGGGGTACTGGTACAGAGTCAATGTGGAGGCTATATACAGGGGGTACCGGTACATAGTCAATGTGGAAGCTATATACAGTGGGTACCGGTACAGAGTCAATGTGGAGACTATATACAGGGGGTAGTGGTACAGAGTCAATGTGGAGGCTATATACAGGGGGTAGTGGTACCGAGTCAATGTGGAGGATATATACAGATGGTACCGGTACAGAGTCAATGTGGAGGCTATATACAGGGGGTAGTTGTACCGAGTCATTGTGGAGGCTATATACAGGGGGTACCGGTACAGAGTCAATGTGGAGGCTATATACAGGGGGTACCGGTACAGAGTCAATGTGGAGGCTATATACAGGGGGTAGCGGTACAGAGTAAATGTGGAGGCTATATACAGGAGGTACTGGTACAGAGTCAATGTGGAGGCTATATACAGGGGGTACTGGTAAAGAGTCAATGTGGAGGCTATATACAGGGGGTACCGGTATAGAGTCAATGTGGAAGCTATATACAGGGTGTACTAGTACAGAGTCAATGTGGAGGCTATATACAGGGGGTACCGGTATAGAGTCAATGTGGAGGCTATATACAGGGGGTACCGGTGGTACAGAGTCAATGTGGAGGCTATATACAGGGGGTACCGGTACAGAGTCAATGTGGAGGCTACATACAGGGGGTACTGGTACAGAGTCAATGTGGAGGCTATATACAGGGGGTACTGTTACAGAGTCAATGTGGAGGCTACATACAGGGGGTACCGGTACATAGTCAATGTGGAGGCTATATACAGTGGGTACCGGTACAGAGCCAATGTGGAGACTATATACAGGGGGTACTGGTACAGAGTCAATGTGAAGGCTATATACTGGGGGTACCGGTACAGAGTCAATGTGGAGGCTATATACAGGGGGTAGTGGTACAGAGTCAATGTGGAGGCTATATACAGGGGGTAGTGGTACAGAGTCAATGTGGAGGATATATACAGGGGGTACTGGGACAGAGTCAATGTGGAGGCTATATACAGGGGGTACTGGGACAGAGTCAATGTGGAGGCTATATACAGGGGGTAGCGGTACAGAGTCAATGTGGAGGCTATATACAGGGATACAAGGGGTACCGTTACAGAGTCAATGTGGAGGCTATATACAGGGGGTACCGGTACAGAGTCAATGTGGAGGCTATATACAGGGGGTACTGGTAAAGAGTCAATGTTAAGGCGATATACAGGGGGAACCAATACAGAGTCAATGTGGAGGCTATATACAGGGGGTACCGGTAGAGAGTAAATGTGGAGGTTATATACAGGGGGTACTGGTACAGAGTCAATGTGGAGGCTATATACAGGGGGTACTGGTACAGAGTCAATGTGAAGGCTATATACTGGGGGTACCGGTACAGAGTCAATGTGGAGGCTATATACAGGGGGTAGTGGTACAGAGTCAATGTGGAGGCTATATACAGGGGGTAGTGGTACCGAGTCAATGTGGAGGATATATACAGATGGTACCTTTACAGAGTCAATGTGGAGGCTATATACAGGGGGTAGTTGTACCGAGTCAATGTGGAGGCTATATACAGGGGGTACCGGTACAGAGTCAATGTGGAGGCGATATACAGGGGGAACCAATACAGAGTCAATGTGGAGGCTATATACAGGGGGTACCGGTCGAGAGTCAATGTGGAGGCTATATACAGGGGGTACCGGTAGAGAGTCAATGTGGAGGCTATATACAGGGGGTACTGGTACAGAGTCAATGTGGAGGCTATATACAGGGGGTACTGGTACAGAGTCAATGTGGAGGCTATATACAGGGGGTACTGGTACAGAGTCAATGTGGAGGCTATATACAGGGGGTAGCGGTACAGAGTCAATGTGGATGCTATGTACAGGGGTACCGTTACAGAGTCAATCTGGAGGCTATATACAGCGGGAACCAGTACAAAGTCAATGTGGAGGCTATATACAGGGGGAACCAGTGCAGAGTCAATGTGGAAGCTATATGCAGGGGGTACCGGTACAGAGTCAATATGCGGGCCACCAGTTAGTCGTGGTAATTGAGGTAATATGTACCTGTAGGTAGAGGTAAAGTGACTATACATTGATAAACAGAGAGTAGCATCAGCGTAATAAGGTGGTGGGTGACATTGGGTAGCCATTTGATTAGCTGTTGAGGAGTCTTATGTCTTGGGGGTAGAAGCTGTTTAGAAGCTTCTTGGACCCAGACTTGGCACTCCGGTACCGGTAGCAGAGAGAACAGTCTTTGGGGTCTTTGACAATTTTTAGGCCCTTCCTCTGACACCACCTGGTATAGAGGTCCTGGCAGGATGCTTACCCTAGTGATGAACTGGGCTATACGCACTACCTACCCTCTGTAGTGTCTTGCGCTCAGAGGCCAAGCAGTTGCCATACGAGGCAGTGATGCAACCAGTCAGGATGCCCTCCCTGCAGCAATGTTCCAACATCTAGTGGAAAGCCGTACCAGAAGAGTGGAGGCTGTTATAGCAGTAAAGGGGGGACCAAACTCCATATTAATACCTATGGTTTTGGAATGAGATGTTGGATGAGGAGGTGTCCATGAGATGTTGGATGAGGATGTTGGATGAGGATGTGTCCATGAGATGTTGGATGAGGAAGTGTCCATGAGATGTTGGATGAGAAGGTGTCTATGAGATGGTTGGATGAGGAGGTGTCCATGAGATGTTGGATGAGGAGGTGTCTATGGCATGTTGGATGAGGAGGTGTCTATGAGAAGGTTGGATGAGGAGGTGTCCATGAGATGTTGGATGAGGTGTCTATGAGAAGGTTGGATGAGGAGGTGTCCATGAGATGTTGGATGAGGAGGTGTCTATGAGAAGGTTGGATGAGGTGTCCTTGAGATGTTGGATGAGGAGGTGTCCATGAGATGTTGGATGAGGAGGTGTCTATGAGAAGGTTGGATGAGGTGTCCTTGAGATGTTGGATGAGGAGGTGTCCATGAGATGTTGGATGAAGAGGTGTCCATGAGATGTTGGATGAGGAGGTGTCCATGAGATGTTGGATGAGGAGGTGTCCACCCACTGTATATTATTAATAAAAAGTATTCTAGATGGCATATACTGGTATAACTCTACTTTTACGATTCCGTTTGGGTTTCTTGGGACAAGAGCTATGGGTCACCGATACTGTAGTGGTATTGAAGCTTGTATTTTCCACATTTCAACTCATCTTGAGTCTCTTCAAATGAGTAGAGCTATGGGTTGAGCAGAGTTGAACTGACTTGGTAAATAACAGTCAACTAGGGTCTTGCAGGAGATATGACGTGTGATGGCTGGTGTTGTTTTCTTGTGTCCAAAACTTCCAGTACCCTCAGTGGCCCCAGCTAACGTCAGTGGAGGGAACGGCCGCAGGCATGAACTGGTCACCTCCTGGGAGGTAAGGGCCTTTATTAACCTCTAATCCTCAACAACACTGTCCTCGCTAGCTCAGATACACACCCTCACACACTCACTCACTCTCACACACACAGATACACACACTCACTCACTCTCTCACACACTAACCCTAGTCCTCTTAACCCTCACTCATAAAACAGAACTCTCCTATTTCAGGCGCTTAGTGTCGTGACTTTCATTAATCTGATGACTGTTATTTATTTATTCCACTAAGTATGTTTAATTGTTACCCGATTCAATTAATCACATAACAATTAACTCATTCGGGATTTGGGGCACCATGGTAGAAGTTGTTAATGAATTACTATCTCCCAAATTAAACTCAAGAATATATACAGTTGATATATATTCAAAAATATACTACTTACAGTTGAAGTCGGAAGTTTACATACACGTTAGCAAAAATACATTTAAACTCAGTTTTTCACAATTCCTGGCATATAATCCTAGTAACAATTCCCTGTTTTAGGTCGGTTAGGATCACCACTTTATTTTCAGAATGTGAAATGTCAGAATAATAGAAGAGAGAATGATTTATTTCAGCCTTCATTTCTTTCATACCATTCCCAGTGGGTCAGAAGTTTACATACACTCAATTAGTATTTGGTATCATTGCATTTAAACTGTTTAACTTAGGTCAAATGTTTTGAACAAAAGGACCAATTGTGATGTTTATGGGACATATTGGAGTGCCAACAAAAGAAGCTTGTCAAAGGTAAGGCATGTTTTATATTTTATTTCAGCGTTTTGTGTAGCGCCTGCAGGGTTGAAATATGCTACCCTCTTTGTTTACTGTTGTGCTATCATCAGATAATAGCTTCTTATGCTTTTGCCGAAAAGCCTTTTTAAAATCTGACATGTTGGCTGGATTCACAACGAGTGTAGCTTTAATTGAGTATCTTACATGTGTGATTTAATCAAAGTTAGATTTTTCTATCAATTTATTTGAATTTGCCGTGCTGCATTTTCCCTGGATTTTGGCCAAGTGGGGCGCAAGCGTCCTCTATACCATAAGACTGATGTCTTGAGATGTTGCTTCAATATATCCGCATAATTTTCCTACCTCATGTTGCCATCTATTTTGTGAAGTTCACCAGCTCACCACTCTGCACTTTGGTCCTCTTCTTTTGACGGCCGTGACACCAACAAATGTTCTATAGTATTGAGGTCAGGGCTTTGTGATGACCACTCCAATACCTTGACTTTGTTGTCCACAACTTTGGAAGTATACTTGGGGTCATTGTCCATTTGGAAGACCCATTTGCGACCTAGCTTTAACTTCCTGACTGATGTCTAGAGATGTTGCCATCTATTTTGTGAAGTTCACCGGTCCGTCCTGCAGAAAAGTACCCCCACAATATGATTTTGCTACCTCCGTGCTTCACAGTTGGGATGGTGTTCTTCGGCTTGCAAGCCTCCCCCTTTTTCCTCCAAATATAACGATGGTCATTATGGCCAAACAGTTCTATTTTTGTTTCATCAGACCAGAGGACATTTCTCAAAAAAGTATGATCCTTATCCCCATGTGCAGTTGCAAACCGTAGTCTGGCTTTTTTTATGGCGGTTTTGGAGCAGTGGCTTCTTCCTTCCTAAGCGGCCTTTCAGGTTATGTCAATATAGGACTCGTTTTACTGTGGATATACTGTAGATACTTTTGTACCTGTTTCCTCCAGCATCTTCACAAGGTGCTTTGCACAGATGAATGTGGTACCTTCAGACGTTTGGAAATTTCTCCCAAGGATGAACCAGACTTGTGGACGTCTACAGTTTTTTCGGAGGTCTTGGCTGATTTCTTTTGATTTACCCATGATGTCAAGCAAAGAGGCACTGGGTTTGAAGGTAGGGCTTGAAAAAATACATCCACAGGTTCACCTCCAGTTGACTCAAGTGATGTCAATTAGCCTATCAGAGGCTTCGAAAGCCATGACATAATTTTCTGATATTTTCCATGCTGTTTAAAGAACTTCTTTGGGATAGGAGTAAACTGCCTCTTACTCAGTCCCAAATGCTAATATATGCATATTAGGGCAGTGCCATCCCACTGACAAGCTTTCTGACCTCATTTGGGGCGTGACTACTTAATGTGCAAAGGATATGATCAGAAGTTCTCTCTTATGACTCCTAAAATCAAATTCCTATCTTAACAAAAATAGTTTAATCCATTTTGATATTACAGGCAATGTATTTGATGGAAACTTGACAGATAAAGGGGATTTCCTTCCTAAGTTACAGTATTTAGTTCATACCGTTTTTAATAACATCCTCAGCCAGGAGTCATGACACTAGCTACTAACATATGTGACACCAGGAACTGTATGTCATTGATCCAAACCGATTGCACAAGGCTTGAGTCAAAATAAGGCCCTAAAATGACTATAAAGAAAGCATGTATACATGCCCATAGCCTGGAGCTACTAGCCACTTCCTGGAGCTACTAACCACAGCCTGGAGCTACTAACCACAGCCTGGAGCTACTAACCACAGCCTGGAGCTACTAACCACAGCCTGGATCTACTAACTATAGCCAGGAGCTACTAGACACAGCCTGGAGCTACTAACCACAGCCTGGAGCTACTAACCACAGCCTGGAGCTACTAACCACAGCCTGGAGCTACTAGCCACAGCCTGGAGCTACTAACCACAGCCTGGAGCTACTAACCACAGCCTGGAGCTACTAACCACAGCCTCGAGGCTGTGGCTGATTACTAATGAGGATCAATGACAAGTTGGCGTTATAATGGCAATGTTTGGGACTATCACTGACTTTGTGGAACAGAACGAGGACTGGATGGAATATGTGGAAAGTTTGGGACACATTTTTTGGGGGAAATGGAATTACAGATTACTCTTGAGTGTGTGTGGGACTAAAACCTACAAGCTAATGAGGAATTAGGCTACACCACGGACACCGGGAGTTGCTCTCGTTCAGACTCACCACAATCCAACACCTTCAGTGATTGTCCAGAGGTTCAAGTTTAACTGCCATTTCCAGAAATGTGGTCAGTCTGTTGCTAACTTTTGTTGCTGAGTTGCGTGAGCTCTCTGAACGTTGTGCATTTGGGGCTGTGTTATAGGACATGTGACATATTAGTCTATGGCATTAATGAAGACGGCACACAGCGCCGTTTCCTGGGGAAGCCTCACTGACTTTCAAGAGAGCATTGGAACTATCTCAAGGGATGGAGATGGCTGCTAGTAATGTCAAAATATGCAAAAAAAGTGGTGCAGCGCAGTGGTGGGGCGGCAGTGTAGCCTAGTGGTTAGAGCATTGGACTATTAACTGAAAGGTTGCAAGTTCAAATCCCCGAGCTGACAAGGTACAAAATCTGTCATTCTGCCCCTGAACAGGCAGTTAACCCACTGTTCCTAGGCCGTCATTGAAAATAAGAATTTGTTCTTAACTGACTTGCCTAGTAAAAAAGAGGTGTCTAAAGAGGTGTCAGAAAAAAGGGGAAAAGCAGTGGGAAGTTTCAGATGTGGGGATGTTATGCAAACAGCTGTACGTTCAAGGGTACTTACTGTCTGTCACAATTGCAACAAAAAGGGACATTTAGCTAAAAAAATGCAGGGGTCCTAGGATGGGCAGACTGGACAAACACAAGTTCACAGCACCACCTAGAGAGCACAGAGGAGGTGGAAGAGCATTGTTCCTACAACATGTTTATTGTGAGTGAGCCACGCACTGAGCCCATCTATGTTACAGTGAAGGTAGATGGAAAGCAGATGAGGATGGGGGTTGACACGGTGGGCTCTGGCGGGGATCAGACTGTGTATGTACACTGGGGAGATCACACCATTGCTGGGGGCTCTGGAGATGGACATTGCATACAACATCCAGGAAGCGAGAGCACGGCTCCTGGTGGTTAAATGGAATGGGCCTGGTTTACTCGGGTGTGACTGGCTCACCAAAATACAACTGAACTGGGGTGAGAAAAACACACACGAAAGACTGAGAATGTCATTCAAAAGTACCCAAAAGTACCCTGATTCAAAGATGAACTGGGCGAACTGCAGTTAAGCTGTTTGTGGATCCTCAGGCCTAGTCTCGCTTTTTCAAGCCCAGGACATTGCTTTATGCCATTAAAAAGAAAATGGAGGAGGAGTGAATTACCATGGTAAGTTCCTCCCTGAGCTGTCAACAGTGTTAGCTCCACTTTATCAGCTGCGCCACAAAGACTGTAAATGGAACTGGGGGAAAGCTCAAGAGAAAGCTTTCAAGGAAGAGAAAGGGTTAGGTTTTAGGGTTAGGGGTTAGGGTTAGGGGTTAGGGTTAGGGGTTAGGGGTTAGGGTTAGGGGTTAGGGGTTAGGGGTTAGGGGTTTAGGGTTAGGGTTAGGGTTAGGGTTTAGGTTAGGGTTAGGGTTTAGGGGTTAAGGTTTAGGGTTAGGGTTAGGGTTTAGGTTAGGGTTAGGGTTTAGGGTTAGGGTTAGGGGTTAGGGTTAGGGGTTATAGTTAGGGTTAGAGAAAGCACTACTACAATCAGCACAACTGCTGGTTCCTTTTGATCATGACAAAGAGATCATTCTGTCATGTGACACCTCGCCCTATGGCGTCGGGGCAGTACTCTGTCATCAGATGGAGTACCGGTCAGAGAAACCCATTGGATTCGCATCACACACGCTGACGAGTTCTGAGAAGGGTTATTCACAGTTAGACAAGGAAGGTCTGGCCATAGTCTTTGCTTTGAAACGCTTTCATTCATGCCTCACTATATGCACTGACCACAAACCACTGATGAGACTTTTCAGTGAATCAAGATGCATTGCTTACATGGCTTCAGCGCTGGGCCCTTACACTGTCAGCTTACCAGTACACTATTGTGTACAGAGCGGGGAAGGACAATGCAAACTTCACAAGCAGCCAACGCTGGTTGCCAGGTATCAGTCAGAGTGGTCCAGCCTCCTGTGTGGTGTCTGATGATCGTGTAGAGGGCTCTATGCGTCTTTCATTAGGTACCTCTCATCGTTCCGGGGAATACTAGTCAGATGTTTCAACTTCATTAAGCGTAGTTTATGGACCATGTGTGTGGATTACTAAGCATGTAAGGAATCACTGTGACTAATTATTATGTGGAGCTACTACATGTGATCTTATGTTATGTGTGGTTAATGTGGATTCCTTTATGAATGAGGCTCCTCTCTCCAGAGGAGACACTGTATACTGTAAGGACTCTGTATGGAGAATATGGTGATCGATCTGATGGCCTCTACTCAAGGACACAACAGCATGCCGTACATAAGAATAACTTTGAAACACATTGATATGGATATCAGCCCAACATAATCACATGGATATCAGCCCAACATAATCACATGGATATCAGCCCAACATAATCACAAGGATATCAGCCCAACATAATCACATGGATATCAGCCCAACATAATCAAAAGGATATCAGCCCAACATAATCACATGGATATCAGCCCAACATAATCACATGTATATCAGCCCAACATAATCACATGGATATCAGCCCAACATAATCACATGGATATCAGCCCAACATAATCATATCAATATCAGCCCAACATAATCACATGGATATCAGCGCAACATAATCACATGGATATCAGCCCAACATAATCACATGGATATCAGCCCAACATAATCATATTGATATCAGCCCAAAATAATCATATTGATATCAGCCCAACATAATCACATGGATATCAGCCCAACATAATCACATGGATATCAGCCCAACATAATCACATGGATATCAGCCCAACATAATCACATGGATATCAGCCCAACATAATCACATGGATATCAGCGCAACATAATCACATGGATATCAGCCCAACATAATCACATGGATATCAGCCCAACCTAATCACATCAATATCAGCCCAACATAATCACATGGATATCAGCGCAACATAATCACATGGATATCAGCCCAACATAATCACATGGATATCAGCCCAACATAATCACATGGATATCAGCCCAACATAATCACATGGATATCAGCCCAACATAATCACATGGATGTCAGCCCAACATAATCACATGGATATCAGCCCAACATAATCACATGGATGTCAGCCCAACATAATCACATGGATGTCAGCCCAACATAATCACATGGATATCAGCCCAACATAATCATATCAATATCAGCCCAACCTAATCACATCAATATCAGCCCAACATAATCACATGGATATCAGCCCAACCTAATCACATCAATATCAGCCCAACATAATCATATTGATATCAGCCCAACATAATCACATGGATATCAGCCCAACTTAATCACATGGATATCAGCCCAAAATAATCACATGGATATCAGCCCAACATAATCACATGGATATCAGCCCAACATAATCACATGGATATCAGCCCAACATAATCACATGGATATCAGCCCAACATAATCACATTGATATCAGCCCAACATAATCATATTGATATCAGCCCAACATAATCACATGGATATCAGCCCAACATAATCATATTGATATCAGCCCAACATAATCACATGGATATCAGCCCAACATAATCATATTGATATCAGCCCAACATAATCACATGGATATCAGCCCAAAATAATCACATGGATATCAGCCCAACATAATCACATGGATATCAGCCCAACCTAATCACATCAATATCATCCCAACATAATCACATCAATATCAGCCCAACATAATCACATCAATATCATCCCAACATAATCACATGCATATCAGCCCAACATAATATGTGGTTCTGGCATACTGTATGGCTTAATTGCATATCAAAACAATTGCTATATCCCCCTCTTACTATGTAAAATGTTTATATGAATCTAATAACTTATTATTTATATTGATTCTATGTAGTTTTTCCCTGCTTGTGAAGGGAAGTAGTTTTCCTCTCTGCAGTGATTTGATTCATACAGTAGTCAGTTTCAGTTCATATTGAGCTGTTATTCAGTGGAAAATGTGGGTAATATTTGGTGTCGTCTCTTACAAGATAGTTTCGTACCAAATGGCAGTTGGTGGTGTTGTTTCAGGTGACCTGCCTTAACAAGGGACAAACCTGTTACTGCAACATTATTGAAAGCTGTTACATGTTTGTTGTCATCTGATGGACTGTATTGTTGTGAGCAGGCAGGTCTGTTGGTAGTTTTGAGTTCGTGTGTGTGGTGCCTGCATGTGAGTTTTGTAGTCTTATCTGCAGCAGTGTGGAATGGATTATTATGAAGCTGTGGTCTCCATAGAGAGCAGTAATGATCATTAACCTTCAGTCTCCATCCAATCCCCCAGAACGCCATGCAGGGATGTTTAGGAACATCTGCCGTCCCTCTTCTTCTTTACAATGCTGCTACAAAACTTCATAAATCTCCCACCATGTTACCACCATATAAGTGTGGAATATTTGTCATCTGAGAGAGCACCTTTGGCTCTATCTGAAGAGTAGTGGCGAGAGAGAATTGCCTGAGTGTCAAATGGCATCCTAGTGCACTATTTTTGACCAGGGCCCATAAAGATTTGTTCAAAAGTAGTGTACTATATTGGGAATAGGGTGCCATTTGGGATGCAGTATTGTGATTGTGCAGAGGAAAGGAGTGAACAAAGCTGTAGCATATGAAATGGGGGCAGTTAAAAGTGCTATTGACTGGGGAACGAGGGACCAGATGTGGATGTAGGTGATGGATATTCTTATTAAGTACATTATGCAGGTTCAACTGTCACTGGGGCTGTGTCCCGATATATCCCTTAGGGTTCATGGTCAAAAGTAGTACACTATATAAGGAATAGAGTGCCATTTGGGTCGCAAAGAAGGAAAATAATATTCACATTGAGGAGAAGTACACCTTAGTGTAGCATTATGGGGGTCATATGCCCAAGTTCCATATAGCATGATGTTTATCAGCCCAGGTTCCATATAGCATGATGTTTATCAGCCCAGGTTCCATATAGCATGATGTTTATCAGCCCAGGTTCCATATAGCATGATGTTTATCAGCCCAGGTTCCATATAGCAGGATGTTTATCAGCCCAGGTTCCATATAGCATGATGTTTATCAGCCCAGGTTCCATATAGCATGATGTTTATCAGCCCAGGTTCCATATAGCATGATGTTTATCAGCCCAGGTTCCATATAGCATGATGTTTATCAGCCCAGGTTCCATATAGCAGGATGTTTATCAGCCCAGGTTCCATATAGCAGGATGTTTATCAGCCCAGGTTCCATATAGCATGATGTTTATCAGCCCAGGTTCCATATAGCAGGATGTTTATCAGCCCAGGTTCCATATAGCAGGATGTTTATCAGCCCAGGTTCCATATAGCATGATGTTTATCAGCCCAGGTTCCATATAGCATGATGTTTATCAGCCCAGGTTCCATATAGCATGATGTTTATCAGCCCATGTTCCATATAGCATGATGTGAATCAGCCCAGGTTCCATATAGCATGATGTTTATCAGCCCAGGTTCCATATAGCAGGATGTTTATCAGCCCAGGTTCCATATAGCATGATGTTTATCAGCCCAGGTTCCATATAGCATGATGTTTATCAGCCCAGGTTCCATATAGCAGGATGTGAATCAGCCCAGGTTCCATATAGCATGATGTTTATCAGCCCAGGTTCCATATAGCAGGATGTTTATCAGCCCAGGTTCCATATAGCATGATGTTTATCAGCCCAGGTTCCATATAGCATGATGTTTATCAGCCCAGGTTCCATATAGCAGGATGTTTATCAGCCCAGGTTCCATATAGCATGATGTTTATCAGCCCATGTTCCATATAGCATGATGTGAATCAGCCCAGGTTCCATATAGCATGATGTTTATCAGCCCAGGTTCCATATAGCAGGATGTTTATCAGCCCAGGTTCCATATAGCATGATGTGAATCAGCCCAGGTTCCATATAGCAGGATGTTTATCAGCCCAGGTTCCATATAGCATGATGTTTATCAGCCCAGGTTCCATATAGCATGATGTTTATCAGCCCAGGTTCCATATAGCAGGATGTGAATCAGCCCAGGTTCCATATAGCAGGATGTTTATCAGCCCAGGTTCCATATAGCATGATGTTTATCAGCCCAGGTTCCATATAGCATGATGTTTATCAGCCCAGGTTCCATATAGCAGGATGTGAATCAGCCCAGGTTCCATATAGCAGGATGTTTATCAGCCCAGGCTCCATATAGCATGATGTTTATCAGCCCAGGTTCCATATAGCAGGATGTGAATCAGCCCAGGTTCCATATAGCATGATGTTTATCAGCCCAGGTTCCATATAGCAGGATGTGAATCAGCCCAGGTTCCATATAGCAGGATGTTTTTCAGCCCAGGTTCCATATAGCATGATGTTTATCAGCCCAGGTTCCATATAGCATGATGTTTATCAGCCCAGGTTCCATATAGCATGATGTTTATCAGCCCAGGTTCCATATAGCATGATGTTTATCAGCCCAGGTTCCATATAGCATGATGTTTATCAGCCCAGGTTCCATATAGCATGATGTTTATCAGCCCAGGTTCCATATAGCAGGATGTTTATCAGCCCAGGTTCCATATAGCATGATGTTTATCAGCCCAGGTTCCATATAGCAGGATGTTTATCAGCCCAGGTTCCATATAGCATGATGTTTATCAGCCCAGGTTCCATATAGCATGATGTTTATCAGCCCAGGTTCCATATAGCATGATGTTTATCAGCCCAGGTTCCATATAGCATGATGTTTATCAGCCCAGGTTCCATATAGCATGATGTTTATCAGCCCAGGTTCCATATAGCATGATGTTTATCAGCCCAGGTTCCATATAGCAGGATGTTTATCAGCCCAGGTTCCATATAGCATGATGTTTATCAGCCCAGGTTCCATATAGCATGATGTTTATCAGCCCAGGTTCCATATAGCATGATGTTTATCAGCCCAGGTTCCATATAGCAGGATGTGAATCAGCCCAGGTTCCATATAGCAGGATGTGAATCAGCCCAGGTTCCATATAGCAGGATGTGAATATGCCCAGGTTCCATATAGCATGATGTTTATCAGCCCAGGTTCCATATAGCAGGATGTTTATCAGCCCAGGTTCCATATAGCATGATGTTTATCAGCCCAGGTTCCATATAGCATGATGTTTATCAGCCCAGGTTCCATATAGCAGGATGTGAATCAGCCCAGGTTCCATATAGCATGATGTTTATCAGCCCAGGTTCCATATAGCAGGATGTTTATCAGCCCAGGTTCCATATAGCATGATGTTTATCAGCCCAGGTTCCATATAGCAGGATGTTTATCAGCCCAGGTTCCATATAGCATGATGTTTATCAGCCCAGGTTCCATATAGCATGATGTTTATCAGCCCAGGTTCCATATAGCAGGATGTTTATCAGCCCAGGTTCCATATAGCATGATGTTTATCAGCCCAAGTTCCATATAGCATGATGTTTATCAGCCCAGGTTCCATATAGCATGATGTTTATCAGCCCAGGTTCCATATAGCATGATGTTTATCAGCCCAGGTTCCATATAGCATGATGTTTATCAGCCCAGGTTCCATATAGCATGATGTTTATCAGCCCAAGTTCCATATAGCATGATGTTTATCAGCCCAGGTTCCATATAGCAGGATGTTTATCAGCCCAGGTTCCATATAGCATGATGTTTATCAGCCCAGGTTCCATATAGCATGATGTTTATCAGCCCAGGTTCCATATAGCAGGATGTTTATCAGCCCAGGTTCCATATAGCATGATGTTTATCAGCCCAGGTTCCATATAGCAGGATGTTTATCAGCCCAGGTTCCATATAGCATGATGTTTATCAGCCCAGGTTCCATATAGCAGGATGTTTATCAGCCCAGGTTCCATATAGCATGATGTTTATCAGCCCAGGTTCCATATAGCATGATGTTTATCAGCCCAGGTTCCATATAGCATGATGTTTATCAGCCCAGGTTCCATATAGCATGATGTTTATCAGCCCAGGTTCCATATAGCAGGATGTTTATCAGCCCAAGTTCCATATAGCAGGATGTTTATCAGCCCAGGTTCCATATAGCATGATGTGAATCAGCCCAGGTTCCATATAGCATGATGTTTATCAGCCCAGGTTCCATATAGCATGATGTTTATCAGCCCAGGTTCCATATAGCAGGATGTTTATCAGCCCAGGTTCCATATAGCATGATGTTTATCAGCCCAGGTTCCATATAGCATGATGTTTATCAGCCCAGGTTCCATATAGCATGATGTTTATCAGCCCAGGTTCCATATAGCAGGATGTTTATCAGCCCAGGTTCCATATAGCAGGATGTTTATCAGCCCAGGTTCCATATAGCAGGATGTTTATCAGCCCAGGTTCCATATAGCATGATGTTTATCAGCCCAGGTTCCATATAGCAGGATGTTTATCAGCCCAGGTTCCATATAGCAGGATGTTTATCAGCCCAGGTTCCATATAGCAGGATGTTTATCAGCCCAGGTTCCATATAGCAGGATGTTTATCAGCCCAGGTTCCATATAGCATGATGTTTATCAGCCCAGGTTCCATATAGCAGGATGTGAATCAGCCCAGGTTCCATATAGCAGGATGTTTATCAGCCCAGGTTCCATATAGCAGGATGTTTATCAGCCCAGGTTCCATATAGCAGGATGTTTATCAGCCCAGGTTCCATATAGCATGATGTTTATCAGCCCAGGTTCCATATAGCAGGATGTGAATCAGCCCAGGTTCCATATAGCATGATGTTTATCAGCCCAGGTTCCATATAGCATGATGTTTATCAGCCCAGGTTCCATATAGCAGGATGTGAATCAGCCCAGGTTCCATATAGCATGATGTTTATCAGCCCAGGTTCCATATAGCATGATGTTTATCAGCCCAGGTTCCATATAGCAGGATGTTTATCAGCCCAGGTTCCATATAGCATGATGTTTATCAGCCCAGGTTCCATATAGCATGATGTTTATCAGCCCAGGTTCCATATAGCATGATGTTTATCAGCCCAGGTTCCATATAGCATGATGTTTATCAGCCCAGGTTCCATATAGCATGATGTTTATCAGCCCAGGTTCCATATAGCAGGATGTTTATCAGCCCAGGTTCCATATAGCATGATGTTTATCAGCCCAGGTTCCATATAGCATGATGTTTATCAGCCCAGGTTCCATATAGCAGGATGTTTATCAGCCCAGGTTCCATATAGCATGATGTTTATCAGCCCAGGTTCCATATAGCAGGATGTGAATCAGCCCAGGTTCCATATAGCAGGATGTGAATCAGCCCAGGTTCCATATAGCAGGATGTTTATCAGCCCAGGTTCCATATAGCATGATGTTTATCAGCCCAGGTTCCATATAGCATGATGTTTATCAGCCCAGGTTCCATATAGCATGATGTTTATCAGCCCAGGTTCCATATAGCAGGATGTTTATCAGCCCAGGTTCCATATAGCATGATGTTTATCAGCCCAGGTTCCATATAGCATGATGTTTATCAGCCCAGGTTCCATATAGCAGGATGTTTATCAGCCCAGGTTCCATATAGCATGATGTTTATCAGCCCAGGTTCCATATAGCATGATGTTTATCAGCCCAGGTTCCATATAGCAGGAAGTTTATCAGCCCAGGTTCCATATAGCATGATGTTTATCAGCCCAGGTTCCATATAGCAGGATGTTTATCAGCCCAGGTTCCATATAGCATGATGTTTATCAGCCCAGGTTCCATATAGCATGATGTTTATCAGCCCAGGTTCCATATAGCAGGATGTGAATCAGCCCAGGTTCCATATAGCATGATGTTTATCAGCCCAGGTTCCATATAGCATGATGTTTATCAGCCCAGGTTCCATATAGCAGGATGTTTATCAGCCCAGGTTCCATATAGCAGGATGTGAATCAGCCCAGGTTCCATATAGCAGGATGTTTATCAGCCCAGGTTCCATATAGCATGATGTTTATCAGCCCAGGTTCCATATAGCAGGATGTTTATCAGCCCAGGTTCCATATAGCATGATGTTTATCAGCCCAGGTTCCATATAGCAGGATGTGAATCAGCCCAGGTTCCATATAGCAGGATGTTTATCAGCCCAGGTTCCATATAGCATGATGTTTATCAGCCCAGGTTCCATATAGCATGATGTTTATCAGCCCAGGTTCCATATAGCATGATGTTTATCAGCCCAGGTTCCATATAGCATGATGTTTATCAGCCCAGGTTCCATATAGCATGATGTTTATCAGCCCAGGTTCCATATAGCAGGATGTGAATCAGCCCAGGTTCCATATAGCATGATGTTTATCAGCCCAGGTTCCATATAGCATGATGTTTATCAGCCCAGGTTCCATATAGCAGGATGTTTATCAGCCCAGGTTCCATATAGCATGATGTTTATCAGCCCAGGTTCCATATAGCAGGATGTGAATCAGCCCAGGTTCCATATAGCAGGATGTTTATCAGCCCAGGTTCCATATAGCATGATGTTTATCAGCCCAGGTTCCATATAGCATGATGTTTATCAGCCCAGGTTCCATATAGCATGATGTTTATCAGCCCAGGTTCCATATAGCAGGATGTTTATCAGCCCAGGTTCCATATAGCATGATGTTTATCAGCCCAGGTTCCATATAGCATGATGTTTATCAGCCCAGGTTCCATATAGCATGATGTTTATCAGCCCAGGTTCCATATAGCATGATGTTTATCAGCCCAGGTTCCATATAGCATGATGTTTATCAGCCCAGGTTCCATATAGCATGATGTTTATCAGCCCAGGTTCCATATAGCATGATGTGAATCAGCCCAGGTTCCATATAGCAGGATGTGAATCAGCCCAGGTTCCATATAGCATGATGTTTATCAGCCCAGGTTCCATATAGCATGATGTTTATCAGCCCAGGTTCCATATAGCAGGATGTTTATCATCCCAGGTTCCATATAGCATGATGTTTATCAGCCCAGGTTCCATATAGCAGGTTGTTTATCAGCCCAGGTTCCATATAGCAGGATGTTTATCAGCCCAGGTTCCATATAGCATGATGTTTATCAGCCCAGGTTCCATATAGCAGGATGTTTATCAGCCCAGGTTCCATATAGCAGGATGTTTATCAGCCCAGGTTCCATATAGCATGATGTTTATCAGCCCAGGTTCCATATAGCATGATGTTTATCAGCCCAGGTTCCATATAGCATGATGTTTATCAGCCCAGGTTCCATATAGCAGGATGTGAATCAGCCCAGGTTCCATATAGCATGATGTTTATCAGCCCAGGTTCCATATAGCAGGATGTTTATCAGCCCAGGTTCCATATAGCATGATGTTTATCAGCCCAGGTTCCATATAGCAGGATGTTTATCAGCCCAGGTTCCATATAGCATGATGTTTATCAGCCCAGGTTCCATATAGCAGGATGTTTATCAGCCCAGGTTCCATATAGCAGGATGTGAATCAGCCCAGGTTCCATATAGCATGATGTTTATCAGCCCAGGTTCCATATAGCATGATGTGAATCAGCCCAGGTTCCATATAGCATGATGTTTATCAGCCCAGGTTCCATATAGCAGGATGTTTATCAGCCCAGGTTCCATATAGCATGATGTTTTTCAGCCCAGGTTCCATATAGAATGATGTTTATCAGCCCAGGTTCCATATAGCAGGATGTTTATCAGCCCAGGTTCCATATAGCATGATGTTTATCAGCCCAGGTTCCATATAGCATGATGTTTATCAGCCCAGGTTCCATATAGCATGATGTTTATCAGCCCAGGTTCCATATAGCATGATGTTTATCAGCCCAGGTTCCATATAGCATGATGTTTTTCAGCCCAGGTTCCATATAGAATGATGTTTATCAGCCCAGGTTCCATATAGAATGATGTTTATCAGCCCAGGTTCCATATAGCAGGATGTTTATCAGCCCAGGTTCCATATAGCATGATGTTTATCAGCCCAGGTTCCATATAGCATGATGTTTATCAGCCCAGGTTCCATATAGCATGATGTTTATCAGCCCAGGTTCCATATAGCATGATGTTTATCAGCCCAGGTTCCATATAGCATGATGTTTATCAGCCCAGGTTCCATATAGCATGATGTTTATCAGCCCAGGTTCCATATAGCAGGATGTTTATCAGCCCAGGTTCCATATAGCATGATGTTTATCAGCCCAGGTTCCATATAGCAGGATGTTTATCAGCCCAGGTTCCATATAGCATGATGTTTATCAGCCCAGGTTCCATATAGCAGGATGTTTATCAGCCCAGGTTCCATATAGCATGATGTTTATCAGCCCAGGTTCCATATAGCATGATGTTTATCAGCCCAGGTTCCATATAGCAGGATGTTTATCAGCCCAGGTTCCATATAGCAGGATGTTTATCTGGGCTGTTAGGCGGTGCTCTGCTGTTTGGCGATGCTCTGCTGTTTGGTGGTGCTCTGCTGTTAGGCGATGCTCTGCTGTTTGGCGATGCTCTGCTGTTAGGCGGTGCCCTGCTGTTTGGCGGTGCCCTGCTGTTAGGTGGTGCTCTGCTGTTAGGCGGTGTTCTGATGTTAGGTGGTGCTCTGCTGTTAGGCGGTGCTCTGCTGTTAGGCGGTGCTCTGCTGTTAGGCGGTGTTCTGATGTTAGGTGGTGCTCTGCTGTTAGGCGGTGCTCTGCTGTTAGGCGGTGCTCTGCTGTTTGGTGGTGCTCTGCTGTTAGGTGGTGCTCTGCTGTTAGGCGGTGTTCTGATGTTAGGTGGTGCTCTGCTGTTAGGCGGTGCTCTGCTGTTTGGCGGTGCTCTGCTGTTTGGCGGTGCTCTGCTGTTAGGTGGTGCTCTGCTGTTAGGCGGTGTTCTGATGTTAGGTGGTGCTCTGCTGTTAGGCGGTGCTCTGCTGTTTGGCTGTTCTCTGCTGTTAGGCGGTGCTCTGCTGTTAGGCGGTGCTCTGCTGTTAGGTGGTGCTCTGCTGTTAGGCGGTGTTCTGATGTTAGGTGGTGCTCTGCTGTTTGGCGGTGCTCTGCTGTTAGGTGGTGCTCTGCTGTTAGGCGGTGTTCTGATGTTAGGTGGTGCTCTGCTGTTAGGCGGTGCTCTGCTGTTTGGCGGTGCCCTGCTGTTTGGCGGTGCCCTGCTGTTCGGCTGTTCTCTGCTGTTCAGCGGTGAACCTCTCAGGAAGAGGCCTCCCGAGTGGCGCAGTGGTCTAAGGCCTGGTCTAGCTGCGCCACTATAGATCCTTGTTCAATCTCAGGCTGTGTTGAAGCCGGCCGCGACTGGGAGACCCATGAGGTGGCACACAATTGGCCAAGCGTCGTATGGGTTGGATGAGGGTTTGGCCGGCCGGGTTGTCCTTGTACCTCGCACTCTAGCGACTCCTGTGGTGGGCCAGACGCATGCACGCTGACACAGTCACCAGGTGTACAATGTGTCCTCCGGCACATTGGTGCGGCTGGCTTCCGGGTAAAGCTAGCATTGTGTCAAGAAGCAGTGTGGCAAGGCAGGGTCGTGTTTCTGAGGATGCATGGCTCTCAACCTTTTTCTCTCCCCAGTCCGTACGGGAGTTGCAGTGATGGGGCAAGACTGGAACTACCAATTGGATGTCACAAAATTGGGGAGAAAAACAGGAAATACATTTAAAACAGTTTTTATTATAATAAATAAAAATAACCTCTCAGGAAGGTCATTAGACTACCAACAGAATAATCACTACACTTATATCTGCATCTACGCGGACAGTTCATTTATCTGGATCTATGCTGACATTTTAATTACAAACCACTATAAATGTTTGTTCAAAAAGTACGAGTGGCACGGGTTAAGGCTATCTTGATCCGTGAGTGCTTTGTGTTTTTTTTGCATGTGGTTATGATTACGCTTTATATCATTTACTTAAAAATATGTGAAGGTAGCACAATAGCATTTGTTATGGAATAAGAGATCATTTTAAACAGAGAGACCACATTGGATGCATGTTTGTGTTCTTTTCTAAAGAGACCTGCTCCACATTTTAATGGAATCTATTAGACAAGATAGGTATTTAATCGAAAAATGTTAACTGCCAGAATTAAATCTTTGTCTAAATGAAGTAAAGTGCCAAACACCTGCACAGTCGGTGTCTTGGCATCAGGTCTGTCTGTCATTATGTAATATGATGATTTGCAACAGGCTTTAGAATGATAGTGACCCCTCCAGGCGTGAGCCAAATGATCCAGCTCTGCCGAGGGAGAGTATAGGTGGAGGGAGTTGGAACTCACAACTCAATCCTCCATGAGGACCAATCACCATGGCTGGATAATTAACTAACTACGGTGTTCCTAGAAAACGGATTAGCTTCCATCAAACTGTCATTATCAGAGCTGGCTAGGGGGAGGGGGGCTGCTTAGCCTAGGCTGGCTATGGGGGGGGTCTGCTGGGGCTGGCTGGCTGGGGGGCTGCTGGAGCTAGGCTGGTTGGGAGGGGCTAAGGCTAGGCTGGCTAGGAGGGGGGCTGCTAAGGTAAGGCTGGCTAGGGGGGCTGCTAGGGATAGGCTGGTTGGGAGGGGCTAGGCTGGCTATGAGGGGGGCTGCTAAGGTTAGGCTGGCTGGGGGGCTGCTAGGGATAGGCTGGCTAGGGGGGCTGCTAAGGTTAGGCTGGCTAGGGGGCTGCTAGGGAAAGGCTGGCTAGGGGGCTGCTAAGGTTAGAATGGCTAGGATGGTGGGGGGCTGCTAACGTTAGCCTGGCTAGGGGGGCTGCTAGGGATAGGCTGGGGCTGCTATGGCTAGGCTGGCTAAGGGGGTGCTATGGCTAGGCTGGATAGGTGGGGGCTGCTAGGGATAGGCTGGCTTAGGGGGGGCTGCTATGGCTAGGCTGGATAGGGGGGGCTGCTAGGGATAGGCTGGCTGGGGGGGGCTGCTAGGTCTGTGCTGGCTGGGGGGGCTGCTTGGGATAGACTGTGTAGGCGGGGCTGCTTGGGCTAGACTGTATAGGGGGGGGCTGTTGGGGCGTAAACTGATACAGTCTAGCCCAAACAGCCCCCCCCCAGCCAGCAGGCCTGCTGGGTGTCTCTCCCTCAGTGGCTCTGTTTGGGTGACTGAGAGGGCATCTGTAATGTTCTACTCAATAGTCTCCTAGTGAGGGAGCAGCCATCACACACACACACACACACTAACACACACTAACACACACTAACACACACACACACACACACTAACACACACTAACACACACACACACAGTAACACACACACACACACACACACAGACACACACACACACACACACACACACACACACACACACACACACACACACACACACACACACACACACACACATTCATCCTAATTAATAACCTGACTGAGCCCACAACCTTGGCTGCTTCAGCTCCCTCCCCAACCCCAGCCCTATCACGCACTCTGTCTGCCAGAAGCAGCTCGCACACATTCATACTCTGTCTGTTTCAATATTAATCTCTATTGATCGCAGACATGCTGCAGACTTCCTGATTTATATCCAGAAACATTTAGCTGCATCTGGAACCAGGTGTGCGTTCCAAATGGGACCTTATTCCCTACATAATGCCAGACCCATAGGGTTCTGATCAAATGTAGTACACTACTTGTGATGCCCTCCAAGTGAATGATCATCCTTGACTCGTGATACCGACCAAACGAATGATCATCCTTGACTCGTGATACCGACCAAACGAATCATCATCCTTGGCTCGTGATACCGACCAAACGAATGACCATCCTTGACTCGTGATACCGACCAAACGAATGATCATCCTTGACTCGTGATACCGACCAAACGAATCATCATCCTTGACTCGTGATACCGACCAAACGAATGATCATCCTTGACTCGTGGTACTGACCAAACGAATGATCATCTTTGACTCTTGTTACCGACCAAACTAATGATCATCCTGGACTCGTGATACCGACCAAACTAATGATCATCCTTGACTCGTGATACCGACCAAACGAATGATCATCCTTGACTCGTGATACCGACCAAACTAATGATCATCATTGACTCATGATACCGACCAAACGAATGATCATCCTTGACTCGTGATACCGACCAAACTAATGATCATCATTGATTCATGATACCGACCAAACGAATGACCATCCTTGACTTGTGATACCGACCAAACAAATGATCATCATTGATTCATGATACCGACCAAACGAATGACCATCCTTGACTCGTGATACCGACCAAACGAATCATCATCCTTGACTCGTGATACCGACCAAACGAATGATCATCCTTGACTCGTGGTACTGACCAAACGAATGATCATCTTTGACTCTTGTTACCGACCAACAGAATGATCATCATTGACTCATGATACCGACCAATTGAATGATCATCATTGACTCGTGATACTGACCAAACGCATGATCATCATTGACTCGTGATACCGACCAAATGAATGATCATCATTGACTCGTGATACTGACCAAACAAATGATCATCATTGACTCGTGTACCGACCAAACGAATGATCATCATTGACTCGTGATACCGAACAAAGGAATTGTCGTGACATTGTATTAGTTATATGACGACTGTTGCTCATCGAAAGATTAGAAGTTTCTGATTGCATGATTAACTGAATAAGCGATTATTAACTCATTAACCTGGGTCACCATGGGAAAACTAGTTTATAGTAAGTGAATCAGAATCAATCCACTTGTATCTATTGTAAGGGAATCAGAATATCACATTTCCAACCTCTCAATGTGAGAAAGACGGTGGTAGGTTTGACGTTGGGAAAACCAAATTCAAGAGATGAACAATCAACGTTTACAAAATATTCACACAATAGCTTACACCCCTAAGGACTTACCGACAGTAAATCCTGGATGTACTTTACCCAGAGACAGGATATCTTCAGAAACAACACCATTAAACCCTGTACTTTATCTAGAGATGGGATATCTTCAGAAACAACACCAATAAACCCTGTACTTTATCTAGAGATGGGATATCTTCAGAAACAACACCAATAAACCTTGTACTTTATCTAGAGATGGGATATCTTCAGAAACAACACCAATAAACCCTGTACTTTATCTAGAGATGGGATATCTTCAGAAACAACACCAGTAAACCCTGTACTTTATCTAGAGATGGGATATCTTCAGAAACAACACCATTAAACCCTGTACTTTATCTAGAGATGGGATATCTTCAGAAACAACACCATTAAACCCTGTACTTTATCTAGAGATGGGATATCTTCAGAAACAACACCACTAAACCCTGTACTTTATCTAGAGATGGGATATCTTCAGAAACAACACCATTAAACCCTGTACTTTATCTAGAGATGGGATATCTTCAGAAACAACACCATTAAACCCTGTACTTTATCTAGATGGGATATCTTCAGAAACAACACCAATAAACCCTGTACTTTATCTAGAGATGGGATATCTTCAGAAACAACACCATTAAACCCTGTACTTTATCTAGAGATGGGATATCTTCAGAAACAACACCAATAAACCCTGTACTTTATCTAGAGATGGGATATCTTCAGAAACAACACCAATAAACCCTGTACTTTATCTAGAGACGGGATATCTTCAGAAACAACACCATTAAACCCTGTACTTTATCTAGAGACGGGATATCTTCAAAAACAACACCAAATTGTTACTTGCTGATCACAATGAACAGAAGTTAGATTACAGCTGGGAAGCGACTGGGATTCAGCTGTGACTTTGTGACATCTTGATTTAATTACTGTCTAGTGTTTCATTTGCAGACATTCATATAATCATATTACCAAAGAGGTTATTGAAATAAAGATATAGAGGTGAAGCATGCGACTAATACAAAATGTAATAAATTGATTTGATTTATAGATCAACAGATGATGGTATTGTGTCGTAGGGGCCATACCCTCCACTACACCACTGTAAGGGAGGCACACCTATACACCTGGCTGTCAACGTGGGTCTCCTGCATGCCACAAGACTGTGTTAGTCCACCGAGCTAGAGACAAACATTACAAGTAGTGGTCAAGCTAGATTAGATGAGATGCACTTGTCTACTTCACTGCATGGTCAGGTCTTTATTGTAAAAGAGAATGTGTTCTAAATGACTTAGCTGGTTAAATCAAGGTTAAATTAAGGCAGTCCTCAGTCTGTTCTGAATCAGTTGGTTTCCCAATACAGAACACTGTATTAATGTTCCTGTATAGAATCAAGCAACTACAGAGAAATCCTTGATGAAAACCTGTACAGAGCGCTCAGGACCTCAGAATGGGGTGAATGTTCACCTTCCAACAGGACAACGACCTTAATTAAGCCCACAGCCAAGACAACACAGGAGTGGCTTCGGGACAAATCTCTGAATGTCCTTGAGTGATCCAGCCAGAGCCTGGAATTTAACCCGATCGAACATCTCTGGAGAGACCTGGAAATAGCTGTGCAGCCACGCTCCCCATCCAACCTGACAGAGCTTGAGAGGATCTGCAGAGTAGAATCGGAGAAACTCACCAAATATAGGTCTGTCAAGCATGTAGTATCATACCCAATAAGATTTGTGGCTGTAATCGCTGCCAAAGGTTTTTCAACAAAGTACTAAAGGGTCTGAAAACTTATGTAAATGTAATATATATATATTTTTTAATTGCAAAACTTGGTTACAACCTGTTTTTTTTATCATCATGAGATATTGTCTGTAGATTGATGAGGAAAAATCACTTTAATACATTTTTAGATTAAGGTAACATAACAAAATGTGGAAAAAGTGAAGGGGTCTGAATACTTTCCGAATGCACTGTATGTGGGCATTTCTCAAGGGAGATTGGTATAGCTATATTATGTGGGCAGATATCATGGGGATTGGTATAGCTATGTTATGTGGGCAGATATCATGGGGATTTTTGGTTGGGGAACAGATGATCTCTGCATGTGAGGTTCCCATGGTGAAGCATGGAGGAGGAGGTGTGATGGTGTGGGGTTGCTTTGCTGGTGACACTGTCTATGATTTATTTAGAATTCAAGGCACACTTAACCAGCATGGCTACCACAGCATTCTGCAGCTACACGCCATCCCATTTGGTATGCGCTTAGTGGGACTATCATTTGTTTTCCAACAAGACAATGACCCAAAACACACCTCCAGGCTGTGTAAGGGCTATTTGACCAAGGTGAGTGATGGGGTGCTGCATCAGATGACCTGGCCTCCAGAATACCCCGACCTCAACTCAATTGAGATGGTTAGGGATGAGTTGGACCGCAGAGTGAAGGAAAAGCAGCCAACAAGTTGTCAGCATATGTGGGAAACCAAGCAGGGTTAAAGGGATGATATTTCCATGTACTCTCATATCTCTACTCTCTTTTCGATTTCCTCTAGGTACAATGTGCTCCAGGTACAATGTGCTCTAGGTATAAGGTGCACTAGGTACAAGAGGCTCTAGGTACAAGGTGCTCTAGGTACAATGTGCTCTAGGTACAAGGTGCTCTAGGTACAAGGTGCTCTAGGTACAATGTGTTCTTGGTACAATGTGCTCTAGGTGCTCTAGGTACATGGTGCTCTAGGTACAATGTGCTCTAGGTACAAGGTGCTCTAGGTACAAGGTGCTCTAGGTACAATGTGCTCAAGGTACAATGTGTTCTAGGTACACGGTGCTCTAGGTTCAAGGTGCTCTAGGTACAATGTGTTCAGGTACAAGGTGCTCTTGGTACACGGTGCTCTAGGTACAAGGTGCTCTAGGTACAAGGTGCTCTAGGTACATGGTGCTCTAGGTACAATGTGCTCTAGGTACAAGGTGATCTAGGTACAATGTGCTCTAGGTGCTCTAGGTACACGGTGCTCTAGGTACAAGGTGCTCTAAGTACAAGGTGCTCTAGGTACAAGGTGCTCTAGGTACAATGTGCTCTAGGTACAATGTGTTCTAGGTAAAAGGTGCTCTAGGTGCTCTAGGTACACGGTGCTCTAGGTACAAGGTGCTCTAGGTACAATGTGCTGTAGGTACAATGTGCTCTAGGTACAATGTGTTCTAGGAACAAGGTGCTCTAGGTGCTCTAGGTACACGGTGCTCTAGGTACAAGGTGCTCTAGGTACAAGGTGCTCTAGGTACAATGTGCTCTAGGTACAATGTGCTCTAGGTGCAATGTGTTTTACGTACAAGGTGCTCTAGGTGCTCTAGGTACACGGTGCTCTAGGTACAAGGTGCTCTAGTTACAATGTGCTCTAGGTACAATGTGCTCTAGGTGCTCTAGGTACACGGTGCTCTAGGTACAAGGTGCTCTAGGTGCTCTAGGTACAATGTGCTCTAGGTGGTCTAGGTACAATGTGCTCTAGGTGGTCTAGGTACAAGGTGCTCTCGGTGGTCTAGGTATAAGCTGCTCTAGGTGAAAGGTGCTCTAGGGACAATGTGCTATAGGTGCTCTAGGTACAAGGTACTCTAGGTGGTCTAGGTATAAGGTGCTCTAGGTGAAAGGTGCTCTAGGTACAATGTGCTCTATGTGATCTAGGCACAAGGTGCTCTAGGTACAACATGCTCTAGGTGCAATGTGCTCTAGATGCTCTAGGTACAATGTGCTCTTGGTGCAATGTGCTCTAGATGGTACAACATTTACATTTAAATGGTACCACCATTAGCTCTGACAAATTGAAAACTCTAGTCATTGGCGACTCCATTACCCGCAGTATTAGACTTAAAACGAATCATCCAGCGATCATACATTGTTTACCGGGGGGCAGGGCTACCGACGTTAAGGCTAATCTGAAGATGGTGCTGGCTAAAGCTAAAACTGGCGAGTGTAGAGAGTATAGAGATATTGTTATCCACGTCGGCACCAACGATGTTAGGATGAAACAGTCAGAGATCACCAAGCGCAACATAGCTTCTGCGTGCGTGTAAATCAGCTAGAAAGATGTGTCGGCATCGAGTAATTGTCTCTGGCCCCCTCCCAGTTAGGGGGAGTGATGAGCTCTACAGCAGAGTCTCACAACTCAATCGCTGGTTGAAAACTGTTTTCTGCCCCTCCGAAAAGTTAGAATTTGTAGATAATTGGCCCTCTTTTTGGGACTCACCCACAAACAGGACCAAGCCTGACCTGCTGAGGAGTGACGGACTCCATCCTAGCTGGAGGGGTGCTCTCATCTTATCTACCAACATAGACAGGGCTCTAACTCCTCTAGCTCCACAATGAAATAGGGTGCAGGCCAGGCAGCAGGCTGTTAGCCAGCCTGCCAGCATAGTGGAGTCTGCCACTAGCATAGTCAGTGTAGTCAGCTCAGCTATCACCATTGAGACCGTGTCTGTGCCTCGACCTAGGTTGCGCAAAACTAAACATGGCGGTGTTCGCCTTAGCAATCTCACTAGGATAAAGACCACCTCCATTCCTGTCATTATTGAAAGAGATCATGATACCTCACATCTCAAAATAGGGCTACTTAATGTTAGATCCCTTACTTCAAAGGCAATTATAGTCAATGAACTAATCACTGATCATAATCTTGATGTGATTGGCCTGACTGAAACATGGCTTAAGCCTGATGAATTTACTGTGTTAAATGAGGCCTCACCTCCTGGCTACACTAGTGACCATATCCCCCGTGCATCCCGCAAAGGCGGAGGTGTTGCTAACATTTACGATAGCAAATTTCAATTTACAAAAAAAAAAATGACGTTTTCGTCTTTTGAGCTTCTAGTCATGAAATCTATGCAGCCTACTCAATCACTTTTTATAGCTACTGTTTACAGGCCTCCTGGGTCATATACAGCGTTCCTCACTGAGTTCCCTGAATTCCTATCGGACCTTGTAGTCATAGCAGATAATATTCTAATCTTTGGTGACTTTAATATTCACATGGAAAAGTCCACAGACCCACTCCAAAAGGCTTTCGGAGCCATCATCGACTCAGTGGGTTTTGTCCAACATGTCTCTGGACCCACTCACTGTCACAGTCATACGCTGGACCTAGTTTTGTCCCATGGAATAAATGTTGTGGATCTTAATGTTTTTCCTCATAATCCAGGACTATCGGACCACCATTTTATTACGTTTGCAATTGCAACAAATAATCTGCTCAGACCCCAACCAAGGAACATCAAAAGTCGTGCTATAAATTCACAGACAACACAAAGATTCCTTGATGTCCTTCCAGATTCCCTCTGTCTACCCAATGACACCAGAGGACAAAAATCAGTTAACCACCTAACTGAGGAACTCAATTTAACCTTGCGCAATACCCTAGATGCAGTTGCACCCCTAAAAACTAAAAACATTTCTCATAAGAAACTAGCTCCCTGGTACACAGAAAATACCCGAGCTCTGAAGCAAGCTTCCAGAAAATTGGAACGGAAATGGCGCCACACCAAACTGGAAGTCTTCCGTCTAGCTTGGAAAGACAGTACCGTGCAGTACCGAAGAGCCCTTACTGCTGCTCGATCATCCTATTTTTCTAACTTAATTGAGGACAATAAGAACAATCCAAAATTCCTTTTTGATACGGTCGCAAAGCTAACTAAAAAGCAGCATTCCCCAAGAGAGGATGACTTTCACTTTAGCAGTGATAAATTCATGAACTTCTTTGAGGAAAAAATTATGATTATTAGAAAGCAAATTACAGACTCCTCCTTAAATCTGCGTATTCCTTCAAAGCTCAGTTGTCCTGAGTCTGCACAACTCTGCGTGGACCTAGGATCAAGAGAGACGCTCAAGTGTTTTAGTACTATATCTCTTGACACAATGATGAAAATAATCATGGCCTCTAAACCTTCAAGCTGCTTACTGGACCCTATTCCAACTAAACTACTGAAAGAGCTGCTTCCTGTGCTTGGCCCTCCTATGTTGAACATAATAAACGGCTCTCTATCCACCGGATGTGTACCAAACTCACTAAAAGTGGCAGTAATAAAGCCTCTCTTGAAAAAGCCAAACCTTGACCCAGAAAATATAAAAAACTATCGGCCTATATCGAATCTTCCATTCCTCTCAAAAATCTTAGAAAAGGCTGTTGCTCAGCAACTCACTGCCTTCCTGAAGACAAACAATGTATATGAAATGCTTCAGTCTGGTTTTAGACCCCATCATAGCACTGAGACGGCACTTGTGAAGGTGGTAAATGACATTTTAATGGCATCGGACCGAGGCTCTGCATCTGTCCTCGTGCTCCTAGACCTTAGTGCTGCTTTTGATACCATCGATCACCACATTCTTTTGGAGAGATTGGAAACCCAAATTGGTCTACACGGTCAAGTTCTGGCCTGGTTTAGATCTTATCTGTCGGAAAGATATCAGTTTGTCTCTGTGGATGGTTTGTCCTCTGACAAATCAACTGTAAATTTCGGTGTTCCTCAAGGTTCCGTTTTAGGACCGCTGTTGTTTTCACTATATATTTTACCTCTTGGGGATGTTATTCGAAAACATAATGTTAACTTTCACTGCTATGCGGATGATACACAGCTGTACATTTCAATGAAACATGGTGAAGCCCCAAAATTGCCCTCGCTAGAAGCATGTGTTTCAGACATAAGGAAGTGGATGGCAGCAAACTTTCTACTTTTAAACTCGGATAAAACAGAGATGCTTGTTCTAGGTCCCAAGAAACAAAGAGATCTTCTGTTGAATCTGACAATTAATCTTAATGGTTGTACAGTCATCTCAAATAAAACTGTGAAGGACCTCGGCGTTACTCTGGACCCTGATCTCTCTTTTGAAGAACATATCAAGACCATTTCAAGGACAGCTTTTTTCCATCTACGTAACATTGCAAAAATCAGAAACTTTCTGTCCAAAAATGATGCAGAAAAATTAATCCATGCTTTTGTCACTTCTAGGTTAGACTACTGCAATGCTCTACTTTCCGGCTACCCGGATAAAGCACTAAATAAACTTCAGTTAGTGCTAAATACGGCTGCTAGAATCCTGACTAGAACCAAAAAATTTGATCATATTACTCCAGTGCTAGCCTCCCTACACTGGCTTCCTGTCAAAGCAAGGGCTGATTTCAAGGTTTTACTGCTAACCTACAAAGCATTGCATGGGCTTGCTCCTACCTATCTCTCTGATTTGGTCCTGCCGTACATACCTACACGTACGCTACGGTCACAAGACGCAGGCCTCCTAATTGTCCCTAGAATTTCTAAGCAAACAGCTGGAGGCAGGGCTTTCTCCTATAGAGCTCCATTTTTATGGAACGGTCTGCCTACCCATGTCAGAGACGCAAACTCGGTCTCAACCTTTAAGTCTTTACTGAAGACTCATCTCTTCAGTGGGTCATATGATTGAGTGTAGTCTGGCCCAGGAGTGGGAAGGTGAACGGAAAGGCTCTGGAGCAACGAACCACCCTTGCTGTCTCTGCCTGGCCGGTTCCCCTCTTTCCACTGGGATTCTCTGCCTCTAACCCTATTACAGGGGCTGAGTCACTGGCTTGCTGGGGCTCTCTCATGCCGTCCCTGAGGGGGTGCGTCACCTGAGTGGGTTGATTCACTGATGTGGTCATCCTGTCTGGGTTGGCGCCCCCTTGGGTTGTGCCGTGGCGGAGATCTTTGCGGGCTATACTCAGCTTTGTCTCAGGATGGTAAGTTGGTGGTTGAAGATATCCCTCCAGTGGTGTGGGGGCTGTGCTTTGGCATAGTGGGTGGGGTTATATCCTTCCTGTTTGGCCCTGTCCGGGGGTGTCCTCGGGTGGGGCCACAGTGTCTCCTGACCCCTCCTGTCTCAGCCTTCAGTATTTATGCTGCAGTAGTTTATGTGTCGGGGGCTGGGGTCAGTTTGTTATATCTGGAGTACTTCTCCTGTCCAATTCGGTGTCCTGTGTGAATCTAAGTGTGCGTTCTCTAATTCTCTCCTTCTCTCTCTCGGAGGACCTGAGCCCTAGGACCATGCCCCAGGACTACCTGACATGATGACTCCTTGCTGTCCCCAGTCCACCTGGCCGTGCTGCTGCTCCAGTTTCAACTGAACCGCGGCCCTAGGACCATGCCCCAGGACTACTTGACATGATGACTCCTTGCTGTCCCCAGTCCACCTGGCCGTGCTGCTGCTCCAGTTTCAACTGTTCTGCCTTATTATTATTCGACCATGCTGGTCATTTATGAACATTTGAACATCTTGGCCATGTTCTGTTATAATCTCTACCCGGCACAGCCAGAAGAGGACTGGCCACCCCACATAGCCTGGTTCCTCTCTAGGTTTCTTCCTAGGTTTTGGCTTTTCTAGGGAGTTTTTCCTAGCCACCGTGCTTCTACACCTGCATTGCTTGCTGTTTGGGGTTTTAGGCTGGGTTTCTGTACAGCACTTTGAGATATCAGCTGATGTACGAAGGGCTATATAAATAAATTTGAAATTTGATTTACATTTAAGTCATTTAGCAGACGCTCTTATCCAGAGCGACTTACAAATTGGTGAATTCACCTTCTGACATCCAGGTGCTCTAGGTGGTCTAGGTACAAGGTGCTCTCGGTGGTCTAGGTACAAGGTACTCTAGGTGGTCTAGGTATAAGGTGCTCTAGGTGAAAGGTGCTCTAGGTAAAATGTGCTCTATGTGATCTAGGTACAAGGTGCTCTAGGTACAACATGCTCTAGGTGCAATGTGCTTTAGATGCTCTAGGTACAATGTGCTCTTGGTGCAATGTGCTCTAGATGGTACAAGGTGCTCTAGGTGGTCTAGGTACAAGGTGGTCTAGGTACAAGGTGGTCTAGGTATAAGGTGCTCTAGGTGAAAGGTGCTCTAGGTACAATGTGCTCTATGTGATCTAGGCACAAGGTGCTCTAGGTACAACATGCTCTAGGTGCAATGTGCTCTAGATGCTCTAGGTACAATGTGCTCTTGGTGCAATGTGCTCTAGATGGTACAAGGTGCTCTAGGTGGTCTAGGTACAAGGTGCTCTCGGTGGTCTAGGTATAAGGTGCTCTAGGTGAAAGGTGCTCTAGGTAAAATGTGCTCTATGTGATCTAGGTACAAGGTGCTCTAGGTAAAACATGCTCTAGGTGCAATGTGCTTTAGATGCTCTAGGTACAATGTGCTCTTGGTGCAATGTGCTCTAGATGGTACAAGGTGCTCTAGGTGGTCTAGGTACAAGGTGGTCTAGGTACAAGGTGGTCTAGGTATAAGGTGCTCTAGGTACAAGGTTATCTAGGCACAAGGTGCTCTAGGTACAAGGTGATCTAGTTACAAGGTGCTCTAGGTAGAAGGTGATGTAGATACAAGGTGCTGTAGGTACAGGTGCTGTAGTTACAAGTTGCTGTAGGTACAAGGTGATCTAGTTACAAGGTGCTCTAGGTACAAGGTGCTGTAGGTACAAGGCTATGTAGATACAAGGTGCTGTAGGTACAGGTGATGTAGGCACAAGGTGCTCTACGCACAAGGTGATGTAGTTACAAGGTGCTATAGGTACAAGGTGATGTAGTTACAGGTGATGTACAGTGCCTTGCGAAAGTATTCGGCCCCCTTGAATTTTGTGACCTTTTGCCACATTTCAGGCTTCAAACATAAAGATATAAAACTGTATTTTTTTGTGAAGAATCAACAACAAGTGGGACACAATCATGAAGTGGAACGACATTTATTGGATATTTCAAACTTTTTTAACAAATCAAAAACTGAAAAATTGGGCGTGCAAAATTATTCAGCTCCCTTAAGTTAATACTTTGTAGCGCCACCTTTTGCTGCGATTAGAGCTGTAAGTCGCTTGGGGTATGACTCTATCAGTTCTGCACATCGAGAGACTGAAATTTTTTCCCATTCCTCCTTGCAAAACAGCTCGAGCTCAGTGGGGTTGGATGGAGAGCATTTGTGAACAGCAGTTTTCAGATCTTTCCACAGATTCTCGATTGGATTCAGGTCTGGACTTTGACTTGGCCATTCTAACACCTGGATATGTTTATTTTTGAACCATTCCATTGTAGATTTTGCTTTATGTTTTGGATCATTGTCTTGTTGGAAGACAAATCTCCGTCCCAGTCTCAGGTCTTTTGCAGACTCCATCAGGTTTTCTTCAAGAATGGTCCTGTTTTTGGCTCCATCCATCTTCCAATCAATTTTAACCATCTTCCCTGTCCCTGCTGAAGAAAAGCAGGCCCAAACCATGATGCTGCCACCACCATGTTTGACAGTGGGAATGGTGTGTTCAGGGTGATGTGCTGTGTTGCTTTTACGCCAAACATAACGTTTTGCATTGTTGCCAAAAAGTTCAATTTTGGTTTCATCTGACCAGAGCACCTTCTTCCACATGTTTGGTGTGTCTCCCAGGTGGCTTGTGGCAAAGTTTAAACTACACTTTTTATGGATATCTTTAAGAAATGGCTTTCTTCTTGCCACTCTTCCATAAAGGCCAGATTTGTGCAATATACGACTGATTGTTGTCCTATAGACAGAGTCTCCCACCTCAGCTGTAGATCTCTGCAGTTCATCCAGAGTGATGATGGGCCTCTTGGCTGCATCTCTGATCAGTCTTCTCCTTGTATGAGCTGAAAGTGTAGAGGGACGGCCAGGTCTTGGTAGATTTGCAGTGGTCTGATACTCCTTCCATTTCAATATTATGCACAGTGCTCCTTGGGATGTTTAAAGCTTGGGAAATCTTTTTGTATCCAAATCCGGCTTTAAACTTCTTCACAACAGTATCTCGGACCTGCCTGGTGTGTTCATTGTTCTTCATGATGCTCTCTGCGCTTTTAACGGACCTCTGAGACTATCACAGTGCAGGTGCATTTATACGGAGACTTGATTACACACAGGTGGATTGTATTTATCATCATTAGTCATTTAGGTCAACATTGGATCATTCAGAGATCCTCACTGAACTTCTGGAGAGTTTGCTGCACTGAAAGTAAAGGGGCTGAATAATTTTGCACGACCAATTTTTCAGTTTTTGATTTGTTAAAAAAGTTTGAAATATCCAATAAATGTCGTTCCACTTCATGATTGTGTCCCACTTGTTGATTCTTCACAAAAAAATACAGTTTTATATCTTTATGTTTGAAGCCTGAAATGTGGCAAAAGGTCGCAAAGTTCAAGGGGGCCGAATACTTTCGCAAGGCACTGTAGGTACAAGGTGATGCAGGCACAAGGTGCTCTAGTTACAAGGTACTGTAGTTACAAGGTGCTCTAGGTACAAGGTGATGTAGATACAAGGTGCTGTAGGTACAAGGTGCTGTAGTTACAGATGATGTAGGCACAAGGTGCTGTAGGTACAAGGTGATTTAGTTTCAAGGTTCAAGGTGCTGTAGGTACAAGGTGATGTAGATACAAGGTTCTGTAGGCACAGGTGATGTAGGCACAAGGTGCTCTAGGTACAAGGTGCTGTAGTTACAATGTGCTGTAGTTACAAGGTGCTGTAATTACAAGGTGATGTAGGTACAAGGTGATGTAGTTACAGGGTGATGTAGTTACAAGGTGATGTAGTTACAAGGTGATGTAGGTACAAAGTGATGTAGGTACAAAGTGATGAAGGTACAAGGTGATGAAGGTACAAGGTGATGTAGGTACAAAGTGATGTAGGTACAAAGTGATGTAGGTACAAGGTGCTGTAGTTACAAGGTGCTGCAGGTACAAGGTGATGTAGTTACAAGGTGATGTAGGTACAACTGTCTGTATTATGATATTGTAAGCTAGATACGAGCGGCGAGATTGGCTCCTGTAAGGATCCTTTTTGAATACAATACAATTATTAATATCTACAGCAGGCTGGGCTGATTTTTGAACGGATTAATTAATTTATGAATGTAAATTAATGTATTCAGATATTTAAATGACCAATGTTGTGGTCATTGATTTGGGTTGTATATCCAATCAAATAAAAGGTATCTCTTTCCTTGTTTTCCAGCCTGTGTCTGAGGAGTTCCAGAATGGCGAGGGCTTTGGCTACATCGTGGCATTCCGAGCCAATGGTACGCGAGGCTGGAAGGAGAAGATGGTGACATCAGCAGATTCCACTACATACAAGTACAGAGACGAGACCTTCCCTCCCCTCACTCCCTTCGAAGTGAAAGTGGGCGTGTACAACAACAAGGGAGACGGACCCTTCAGTGGTGTGGTCACTGTGTACTCTGCAGAGGGAGGTGAGTTCTTGCACTCACACATCTAAGGATGGCTTTGCAGGTGTTGGGAAGGTTGACGTTCTTCAAAGTGGCTCATTCACCCCCTGTTTATCTAATGTACTAGTGTCTACTGAGGGGTGGACATCTTATGTCATGTCCTATGAGTTTTTATGTCATGTCCAATGAATTCTTATGTCATGTCCTATGAGTACTTATGTCATGTCCAAGGAATTCTTATGTCATATCCTATGAGTTATAATGTCATGTCCAAAGAGTTCTTTTGTCATGTCCTATGATCTCAGAAGTCTAAAGATCAAAAGAGCACATCTTAGCCATGTAGCCAATGGGTTGATTTGTTGGCTTTGGAAATGTAAAACAGTTATTCAAAGAGAATGACCTCCTACATTTAGTCCTCCAATCATTGTATTTGTTTGGTGAATTAAGCTCACTGATTAGTAAGGAACTCCCCTCACCTGGTTGGTTGTCCAGGTCTTACAGAGTGACTGAACCAGGGAACTCCCCTCACCTGGTTGTCCAGGTCTTATAGAGTGACTGAACCAGGGAACTTCCCTCACCTGGTTGTCCAGGTCTTATAGAGTGACTGAACCAGGGAACTTTCCTCAACTGGTTGTCCAGGTCTTATAGAGTGACTGAACCAGAGAGCCGAAGCGAGTGGGTTCACTCCACCCAAAATCTGTCCATGTTGAAGTTGTTCTTTTTCTTTTGGAAAAAGTCATATTGCTACCTATGTGTTGTGATAATTGTGTTGTTTGCTCTATAACCTGTTAGTTCATATGCCTTGACACAGTGATATATAGGCCTAAATGCAGAGACAGTAAGAAAACACGGTTACAGAATAAATTCAACCACACCTTTATTTCATCATAAAACCAGATGGCAACATCTGTCCGGTGGAGTCCACAAAGCATATTGTATGTAACAAACAGTTACATGACCTACAGCATGGTCAAGCAAGTTCATCTTTCTGAAATGTTTAAGTAAACAACCATTGATTTAGAACCACAGAGAGTTACCGCAATTCTACTAGAAAACAGGAGCTGCCGCTACTACTCCACCACCATGTCAACAACAGGAGCTGCCTACACTATTCCAGCACCATGTCAACAACAGGAGCTGCCGCTACTATTCCAGCACCATGTCAACAACAGGAGCTGCCACCATTATTCCAGCACCATGTCAACAACAGGAGCTGCCACCACTATTCCAGCACCATGTCAACAACAGGAGCTGCCTCCACTAATCCAGCACCATGTCAACAACAGGAGCTGCCTCCACTATTCCAGCACCATATCAACAACAGGAGCTGCCTCCACTATTCCAGCACCATATCAACAACAGGATCTGCCTCCACTATTCCAGCACCATATCAACAACAGGATCTGCCTCCACTATTCCAGCACCATATCAACAACAGGAGCTGCCTCCACTATTCCAGCACCATTTGAACTTTAACATCGATCACCTGTTTAGTCTAATACAGTAACAACAAGTAGTGTAAAGTACTTGATAAAAATGCTTGAAAGTACTACTGAAGTAGTTTTTGGGGATATCTGAACTTTACTATTTATATTTCTGCAAACTTTTACATTTACTTCACTACATTCATAAAGAAAATAATGTATACATTTTCCCTGACACCCAAAAGTACTCGTAACATTTTGAATACTTCGCAGGACAATTCACACACTTATTAAAATAGCATCTCTGGTCATCCCTACTGCCTTCTGATCTGGCGGACTCACTAAACACACATGCTTCGTTTGTAAATTATGTCTGAGTGTTGGAGTGTGCCCCTGGCTATCTGTAAATTTCAAAAACAAGAAAATGATGCCATCGGGTTTGATTAACATATGGAATTTTAAGTTATTTGTACATTAACTTTTACTTTTGATATAATCCTTAAACATATTTTTGCAATTACATTTACTTTTGATACTTAAGTATATTTAAAACCAAATACCTTTGGACTTTTACTCAAGTCATACTTCACTGGGTGACTTTCACTTTTGCTTGAGTTAATTTCAATTAAGGTATCTTTACTTTTACTCAAGTATGACAACTGGGCACTTTTTCCACCACTGGTAACAAATAAAAGATACCAAAAACAATTTAGTCCATGCAACATAAGCTAAATATGATGTGGCTGTCCATGGTACTGATTTGTGTGTGTGTGTGTGTGTGTGTGTGTGTGTGTGTGTGTGTGTGTGTGTGTGTGTGTGTGTGTGTGTGTGTGTGTGTGTGTGTGTGTGTGTGTGTGTGTGTGTGTGTGTGTGTGTGTGTGTGTGTGTGTGCTGTTGATGTGATGTGATTGGTGTGAATGTAAATCCAAACTGGCTTCCCTAGACACTTTGGTGCTCCAGGACCATTCACAATTTGGGTCACTCAGTTTAGCTGAACACTGATTGGGTATTACCCAAATCCGTAAACACGGGCACCCTCATAGCTATCATCCTAACTAACTCGCCCTCCAAATACACCTCTGCTGTTTTCAACCAAGATCTCAGCGATCACTGCCTCATTGCCTGCATCCGTAATGGGTCTGCGGTCAAACGACCACCCCTCATCACTGTCAAACACTAAAACACTTCAGCGAACAGGCCTATCTCATTGACCTGGCCGAGGTATCCTGGAATGACATTGACCTCATCCCGTCAGTAGAGGATGCCTGGTTATTCTTTAAAAGTGCATTCCTCACCATCTTAAATAAGCATGCTCCATTAAAAAAATGTAGAACTAGGAATAGATATAGGCCTTGGTACACTCCAGACCTGTCTTCCGTTGACCAGCACAAAAACATCCTGTGGCGTTCTGCATTAGCATCGAATTTACAAAATAGCTTCCAACACTCTACTCAACAAATTGGATGCAGTCTATCACAGTGCCATCTGTTTTGTCACCAAAGCCCCATATACTACCCACCACTGCGACCTGTATGATCTTGTTGGCTGGCCCTCGCTTCATATTTCTCGCCAAACCCACTGGCTCCAGGTCATCTACAAGTCTCTGCTAGGTAAAGCCCCGCCTTATCTCAGCTCACTGGTCAACCTAGCAGCACCCACTCGTAGCACGCGCTCCAGCAGGTATATATCACTGGTCACCCCCAAATCCAATTCCCCCTTTGGCCACCTTTCCTTCCAGTTCTTTGCTGCCCATGACTGGAACAAATTGCAAAAATCTCTGAAGCTTGAGACTCTTATCTCCCTCACTAGCTTTAAGCGCCAGCTGTCAGAGCAGCTCACAGATCACTGCACCTGTACATAGATCATCTGTAAATAACCCACCCAATCTTCCTCATCCTCATACTGTATTTATTTATTTATTGATCTTGCTCCTTTGCACCCCAGTTTCTCAACTTGCACATTAATCTTCTGCACATCCTACCATTCCAGTGTTTTATTGCTATATTGTAGTTACTTTGCCACCACGTCTATTTATTGCCTTACCTCTCTTAACCTACCTCATTTGCACGTGCTGTATATAGATTTTTCTACTGTATTATTGATCGTATGTTTGTTTATTCCATGTGTAAGTCTGTTGTTGTATGTGTCAAACTGCTTTGCTTATCTTTCAGGTCGCAGTTGCAAATGAGAACATCTTCTCAACTAGGCTACCTACCTGGTCAAATAAATGTGAAATAAATCAAATACAAAATAAAAAACATAGGGGTGCTGTTTCCCTCGCTTGGATGACATTCAGCTTCTTGCGAATTGAAAGAAAATTATGAAACACAGAGAGATGAAAGATAAATAATTGTACATGTTTTTTTCTTTTATTATTGGTCCATTTTTGGGGGAAGTCTGGCTTCACTTGGTATCCATGAGTACACGTCACTGTGTAAATGGTATGTTATAGAAGGGTCCAGACACCGTTTTTTGTGATTTCACTAGTTTTTGTAAAACTTACCCCAAACAGCAAATCACTTCCTTATCCTCGTTGTGTAGTATGGGGGCCCTGAAAAAAATATGAACAAAGGCTCCAAAATCACCCAAATGTGTACTTTTAGAAGTGGAGTATTTGGAAATAATGTTCCTGACTCATATTGATGCCACACAGGCCCTTTTCTGTCAGAGAGTTTGTTTATTGGAGAAAATAACAGGAAGCAGCAGACACAATCCTCCATGGAAGGACTCTGAATAGGGTGTCACTTGGAATGACCACTTTCAATGTATCACTTTATTTCAACATATCCTCTGACCTCCCTAGGATTGAAATACTATATACAGTATGTATGGATGATATATTCTGAAAGTAGTTCTGATATCATTGGAAATAATCCACCCACTTGAGTCAATGGAAAATCATTATAATGAGTTGGAATTATAGGCAACAGCAATAACCTGCAATTCCAATCCATTGATTGATCTTGACTATAATGAATATGTAGTGATTGATGTTTACTGTAATAAATATATACTTAGTCGTGTCTTGGCTATCATTAATGTGTTTGACTGTTATTGTAACAGTTTTCTTCCGTTGAAGGAGAGGAGGACCAAAATGCAGCGCAGTTCGTGTTCAACATGTTTAATAAAAGACGATAACGTGAACACTACACAAAATACAAAATAACAAACGTGGCAAAACCCGAAAAAGTCCTATCTGGTGCAGAGAACACAAAGACAGGAAACAACCACCCACAAACCCCAACACAAACCCCAGCATAAATTATGAATCAGCAATATACAAATTGGCTTAATTCTTTATTTATTTACCAACTAACTAAATAATCACACAGAATTACATGAACACACAAACAGGATAGCTTTAACATGGATTACGACACAATGCAATGAAAAGTCCCTAGTGGACTAAACCGATATGATGGCTTGTTACACAAAATGGTGGATTCAAAAGAGAGGGAAAGGGAGGGGCATGTAAGAAAGAGCAGGAGAAAAGACAAAGGACTTCACTAACGTTACATACAGTTGGTAACTATGCTGATGGAAATTGTTTTATTTTATTTTTTATTTCACCTTTACTTAACCAGGTAGACCAGATCACCTTTATTTAACCAGGTAGACCAGTTGAGAGCGAGTTCTCATTTACAACTGCGACCTGGCCAAGATAAAGCAAAGCAGTTTGACACATACAACAACACAGAG